>NW_003548524.1:0-8818 GCF_000090795.2 Amphimedon queenslandica | reverse complement strand
TACTATAACTATTACCACAATAGTTTGATTGGATTTACTTGACTGGAGATTTACCAGCTCATAATGATTGGGAACAGACTAAATCTGGTCAAGTTTCTATTTTCAATAAGATCATTGGTCTCTTTAATGAATACCTCCCTAATAAGCCATTGTTCTATTCAATTGGTAATCATGAAAGTGACCCTGTCAACAGGTATTAAAAAATCCTTACGTAATTGAAATTATTTTAGTACATTTATAGTTTCCCTCCTTCTTCTATAACTGAATATTCAATGTCATGGCTCTACGATAACGCTGCTGAGATGTTAAAGAAATGGTTAAACACACCAGATGCCATTGATACTCTTAAAAGGTTAAATTAATTTCCTACAGTGATAGTAATTTACAACTACTGTTATAGTGGGGGATACTACTCCATTGATTTTAATGGACTAAGAATCATTTCTTTACAAACTAATTATCATAACAAGCAGAATTGGTGAGCTGGTTAATATCAAGCAATAGGAAATTAATGATAATTATTTTGATTTAGGTGGTTACTAGTAAACAGCACTGATCCTGATGGAATGTTACAATGGTTTATTGAGAAGTTACTTGATGCTGAGAAGAAAGGAATAAAGGTTCATGTAATAGGTCATATTGCTCCAGGAGATGATCCTTGGAGTCAGAACTATAAGAAAATTGTTTTGAGGTATACAATAGAGGATTAAGTCGCAATATAAAGACACATTTATATCTTGCTAAGTTAATTTTTCACTGGTGAAAATTCTTTATATAATTTTTTGTTTGCACAATTTTTCCGATTATTACTAGGTTTGAAAATACTATTTCTGCACAATTTTTTGGCCACAGCCATAAAGACAAGTTTCGTGTTTTGATGGACTTTGAAACTAGCACTGATCCTAGACCTTATAGGTAACTAGAGCCCTAGCACAAGTCCTGCTTTTATTTTATGAGCTCATATTCATTTGATACTATTTTTCTAGTGTTGTGTATATTGGTCCTAGTGTGACATCAATGACAGAATTAAATCCAGGGTTTAGAATTTATACTGTTGATGGTAATTACAATGAGTCCTCTAGACAAGTACTGGATCATGATACATACATACTAAACATTACTGATGCTAATCTTACTAATAAACCAAAATGGATCCATGAATACTCAGCTAAAGTAAGACAATGAGTATTGTAATGATATATTATCATGAACATATAGGATGCATACAATATGACTAATCTCACACCTGATAGCTGGTTATCTTTGCTGAAGGAATGTTTAACTAATAACAATCTCTTTTTAAAATATTATCAGTAAGTTCTACGATTGAATTAATGATATTTTCTTCATTTTTTCTAGTTATATTTCCAAGTCTTTTAATATGGAGTCGCAGTGCTCTGGCCATTGTCAACATTCTACGATTTGTTCTTGTTTATCAACTTTTAGTAATATTTCTGCATGTGATGCTATTGCTCCTAACCTTGTAACTCCAGAGCAAATGATGCTGTATGAAGCAGCTCATCAAGACTGTTAAATGCTGCTACTGTTGTATTAAAATTAATCATTTTAATGAAAAATTAGACCTCCAATATTTTTGGGCGTGGCTGTTTTGCAGGGCCACTTTTTGTGCAGCTTTAAGATGGGATCCTATGCTGTGTTGCTCTCCTTTGCTTTGCTTTTTATATGCCAGTTCCAAACAGTGTATCTGGTATCATTAAGGAAGACGACCCTGGATCTCAGCAGGTCTACATCTGAAGTTGCTGAAAGCCTTTCATGTGATGCTTGCTCAGAAATGGTGGATGTTATCAGGAAACTGGCTGAGCTAAAAACCAGTGAATCAGTGATAGGAGATGTTGCAGTAGTTATCTGCAAAAAATTTGTTGCAGCTGATAGTAGCACAATTGATGATAGAATATGTGAAATGGCCATACCAGAGTTCATGGTATTGTAACAGTAATAATTATGTAATATGAGATAGATTTGCATTTTAGGACGAAGTGCTGTATGTGTTTGATCACACTGCACTCACTACCCGGGAAATATGTGGCACTATTCTCAATGATAAATGTGGTACAATATATGATCCTTTTAATCAACAATGGAATGTTACCATACCTGGTGGCAAACCTCCCATTAAACCATATCAACCACCAAAAGTAAGTCGGCATACATTATGTGTTACATACTTATGCTTAAATGATGACCTTAGCATTTATCATTGTGTATAGCAATGAATTACATAACACAATACAATGATCAATGTTATTCATGTTGTGCTATAAAAAGAATGTAAATCATGTGATCCCACCAAGCCTATTATCATTATATCTTAATTAGAGGTGGGCGATACGATACCAAAGTACTCATATATCCGATACCAGGCCTCCGATACCAAGTACTCAATACCAAATCCTGGTATCGAGTAGTGAGTAACCACACCCCACCACACCTACTTTGATGTCATAATAATGGCCATGTCCTTTAATGATTACAAAAATGGCAGTCTTTTATCTTAATTTTTATTAATAACTAATTCTAACTTATTTGTGCATGCACAGTAGCTGACTACTCATTCACTACTCGATACCATTGATACTCATACTCAGACTACTTGGTATTGGTATCGATTCAAAATTTCTGGTATTGCCCACCTTTAATCTTAATGTATGCATGCTTTTTGCTATAGGTAAACAATACAAACAAGATTCTTCATATTTCTGATATTCATTGGGACCCTCAGTATACTCCTGGCCTTCAGGCTAAATGTGATGAACCATTGTGCTGTAGACCACCACTACCTAAAGGTTAATTTTTAAATTGCTGATATTGATTGAAATGCATGAATTATTTTCCCAATACATTTTACAGGGGAATCAAATAATTCAGCTGGTTATTGGGGTGAACCATTATGTGATTTACCAATGCAAACTCTTATAAATTTAATGGAACATCTTAATGATACTCAAGATCAGGTTGGTACAGGGATTATAACAGATAGAGTTATGGTTGTAACATTCTAGTTTGACTGGATATATCTTACTGGAGATTTACCACCACATAACGTTTGGAATCAGACTCAAGATGATCAGATTTATATATTTAATAAAATTATTAATTTGTTTTATGAGTATTTCCCAAACAAGCCACTATTCTTTTCAGTTGGTAATCATGAAAGTGCACCTGTTAATAGGTAAGATCATAAGATCTATCCTTAACTATGAGCTTATTTCTTATAGTTTTCCTCCTGCTTCTATCACTGAGTATTCAATGTCATGGCTATATGATGATGCTGCTGAGCTGCTTCAGAAATGGCTAACCACAACAGATGCTATTAATACCTTTAAAAGGTTAGTCTTGTTCCCACGCACATGTAGGTTGATCATTCACATTATAGTGGTGGATTCTATTCAATTGACTTCAATGGATTAAGAATTATTTCTTTGCAGACTAACTACTACAATAGTCAAAATTGGTAACTAAAAATTATAAAAAAATATTTAGTGATGGGCATTGATGATCTAAATTTAGGTGGTTGCTGATCAACAGTACTGATCCAAATGGAATGTTACAATGGTTTATTGATAAATTACTTGATGCTGAAGCAAAAGGAATGAAGGTTCATGTACTGGGTCATATTCCTCCAGGTAGTGATTCTTGGGGTCGAAACTATAAAAAAATTGTGTCAAGGTAAATATGCTAAAATTTGTACTGATGATTGGTATCAATTTTTAGATTTGAGAACACTATTGCTGGGCAATTCTTTGGTCATTATCATTCTGACACTTTCACTGTTTTAATGGATTTTGAAACCAGTTCTATTCCAAGACCTTATAGGTAATGTGTTGGAAAAATTATATAATTTCAAAATTATTTTTAATTGCTTTGTAGTGTGTGGTATGATGGTCCTAGTGTAACTCCAATAACAAATTTTAACCCAGGATATAGAGTTTATACTGTTGATGGTAATTACAATGAGTCCTCTAGGCAAGTACTGGATCATGATACATACATACTAAACATTACTGATGCTAATCTTACTAATAAACCAAAATGGATCCATGAATACTCAGCTAAAGTAAGACAATGAGTATTGTAATGATATATTATCATGAACATATAGGATGCATACAATATGACTAATCTCACACCTGATAGTTGGCTATCTTTACTGAAGGAATTTTTAACTAATAATGATCTCTTCTTGAAATATTATCAGTAGGATTTATAATTGAATCAATAATGTTTCCTTTATGCTCTTTAGTTATATTTCCAAGTCTTTTGATATGAAGTCGCAATGCTCTGGCCATTGTCAACATTCTACGATTTGTTCTTGTTTATCAACTTTTAGTAATATTTCTGCATGTGATGCTATTGCTCCTAACCTTGTAACTCAACAACAAATGATGCTGTATGAAGCAGCTCATAAAGACTGTTAAATGCTAATGCTAAGCTACTGTTTTATTAAATCATTTTCATGACAAATTAGATCTCCAATATTTTTGGGCGTGGCTGTTTTGCAGTTGTATACTTTTGTGCAGCTCTTAAAATGGGATCCTATGCTGTGTTGCTCTCCTTCGCTTTGCTCTTTATATGCCAGTTCCAAATGGTGTATCTGGTATCATTAAGAAAGATGAACCTGGACCTCAGCAGTTCTACATCAGAGGTTGCTAAAAGCCTTTCATGTGATGCTTGCTCAGAAGTGGTGGATGTTATCAGGGAACTGGCTGAGCTAAAAGCCAGTGAATCATTGATTGGAAATGTTACAGTAGTGTTATGCAAAAAATTTGCTCCAATTTTTAGTAAAAAAGTTGATAGTCGAGTATGTGAAATGATCGTACCAGAGTTCATGGTATTGTAAAAGTAATAATTATGTAATATGAGATAGATTTGCATTTTATAGGATGAAGTGCTGTATGTGTTTGATCACACTGCACTCTCTACTCGGGAAATATGTGGCTTCATTCTCAATGATAAATGTGGTACAATGTATGATCCTTTTTATCAAAAATGGAATGTTACTATACCTGGTGGCAAACCTCCCATTAAACCATATCAACCACCAAAAGTAAAGTCAATAGCCATTATGTTATTTATATCAGCATAGTTATGCTTCAATGATGACCTTAGCATTTATCATTGTGCATAGCAATGAATTACATAACACAATACAATGATCAATGTTATTCATGTTGTGCTATGTCCTAGCTTTTCTAAAACTGAAATGCAACTCATGCAATCCTGGCATCTTGAAACATCTATTTACATTATGCCTTAATGTACATGCTGGCTTTTTGCTATAGGTAAACATTACTAACAAGATTCTTCATATTTCTGATATTCATTGGGACCCTCAGTATACTCCTGGCCTTCAGGCTAAATGTGATGAACCATTGTGCTGTAGACCACCAATACCTAAAGGTTAATTTTTGAAATACTGATCGGAATCCATATTGATTGAAATACATAAATTATTTTACCAATACATTTTATAGGGGAATCAAGTAATTCTGCTGGTTATTGGGGTGATACAAGAGAATGTGATTTACCAATGCAAACACTTCTAAATCTAATGGAGCATCTTAACGATACTCAAGATCAGGTGGGTACAATGATTATCAACAGATTAAGTGATACATTCTATAGTTTGACTGGATATACCTTACTGGAGATTTGCCACCACATAATGTTTGGAATCAGACTCAAGATGATCAGATTTATATATTTAATAAAATTATTAATTTGTTCTACAAATATTTCCCAAACAAGCCACTTTTCTTTTCAGTTGGTAATCATGAAAGTGCACCTGTTAATAGGTAAGATCATAAGATCCTTCCTTAACTATATGAGCTTATTTCTTGTAGCTTTCCTCCTGCTTCTATCACTGAGTATTCAATGTCATGGCTATATGATGATGCTGCTGAGCTGCTTCAGAAATGGCTAACCTCAACAGATGCTATCATTACATTTAAAAGGTTAGTCATATCCTCATGCACATGTTGGTCATTCGTGTTATATAGTGGTGGATTCTATTCAATTGACTTCAATGGATTAAGAGTTATTTCTTTGCAGACTAACTATTACAATAATCAAAATTGGTAACTAGATCCATAAAATTGATATGTCAGTAATGAATGATGGACATTGATGATATACATTTATAGGTGGTTGTGGATCAACAGTACTGATCCTGATGGAATGTTACATTGGTTTATTGAGAAGTTACTTGATGCTGAAGCAAAAGGAATGAAGGTTCATGTACTGGGCCATATTCCTCCAGATAAGCATTCTTGGGGTCAAAACTATAAAAAAATTGTGTCAAGGTAAATATGCTAAAAGTTGTACTGATAATTGGTACCAAACTTTAGATTTGAAAACACTATTGCTGGGCAATTTTTTGGTCACACTCACAGTGACACCTTCACTGTTTTAATGGATTTTGAAACCAGTTCTACTCCAAGGCCATATAGGTAATATTATAGAAAAAATTATAATATTAATTCATTGCTTTGTAGTGTGTGGTATAATGGTCCTAGTGTAACCACTTATTCCTATCAGAATGCAGGATATAGAATTTATACTGTTGATGGTAATTACAATGAGTCCTCTAGACAAGTACTGGATCATGATACATACATACTAAACATTACTGATGCTAATCTTACTAATAAACCAAAATGGATCCATGAATACTCAGCTAAAGTAATACACTCAATTCAGCTGTATAATTATTATCATGAACATGTATAGGATGCATATAATATGACTAACCTCACACCTGATAGTTGGTTCTCCTTAGTGAAGGAATTTCTAACTAATAATGATCTCTTGTTGAAATATTATCAGTAGGCTTTATAAATTATACTGACTAATTTTTTTCTGTTGTAGTTACATTTCTAAGTCATTTGACATGGAATCGCAATGCTCAGATTCCGGCAAAGATAAATGTAAAAAATCTACAATCTGTTCTTGTTTAACAACATTCAGCAAAATTTCTGCTTGCAGTGCTCTTTATTCTGATGCAGATCTAGATATTACAGAAGAACAAATGATAAACTTTTATGCCACAGCTCATCAACACTGCTGATTAGAATTTTGGAACACAAAAGAATTATAATTTCCTGTGTGGGCGTGTTATAAATAATCAATCATGTCACAGGGCAGGACTGACTGGTGGTGGTGTGATCTGCTCATTTGCAGTAGCTCATCCCGTGTCAGTTGGCCCGCTTGGGGGAGATTAACTTAAGGAGAAATCGAGGGAGAACTGGCCAAAGAAAGTTGGGAATGAAGGGGCTCTTAGGAACCGTGCTTGGGTTGTTGATTGTATTTCGTCTCAACCAACCAGTTCAATCGGCATCCCTAAAGGGAATAACCTCTGGAATAGCTGATGGTGTATTGTGTGAAGCTTGTACTGTCATTGTGGATACCATTCAGAAATTAGCTCAGTTTCATTTCAGTGAGTCCTTGATTGAAAAGGCTGCAATCGAGGCCTGTGAAAAGTTCAAATTAGCCGATGATCGTATTTGCAAACTCATCATACCTGAATTTAAGGTAACATTGATGTCGCTGTTGATTATGAATTAGATACTGCCATTATAAAATGTATTGGAATTTTAAAAATATCCTGAGTGAAAGAAATGGCACCTATAAATCACTGGATTGCCAATTAAATTTTTTCCATTATGGTATATGTCATCAGGTAAAACAAGTTTTTAATTTGATGTACCTACTTAGCCTCAAATTAAACCCGAATTAACCTTGATCATTGTTATGTTTTGATAGTTGTCTATATTAAGTTTCAAGAGGTTGTACCTGTAAATTTAATATTAAGTTTTAATATACATTTTATAGGATGAAGTCCTTTATGTGTTTGATCATACTGCGCTCTCTACTCGGGAAATATGTGGCACTATTCTTGATGATAAATGTGGCACAACGTATGATCCTTTCAATCAAGAATGGACTGTTCCTGTACCTGGTGGCAAACCTCCCCTCATTCCTTATCAGCCACCAAAAGTACATGAATTAAGTACATATACATGCATGATGTGTATTTTATTACAATACTTGGCTTGATAGTTGGCAATGTGTATAGAGAGAGAGGTGTGTCATGAGTAGCCTGGATATACTGGTAAGGGATAGTGAGGTAGGAGTTGCTACTCACAGTTGGCAGTAAGTAAACTGATTGTCTTTGGTCAAGTGCTACTCTAGCTGTAGCTTTTATATGAGAGGAAATTAAATAATCAAACACTTTATATGTAGAAAACTGTAAATTTGTCCTATTTTGTGTGATAAGAATGAACATGAATCTCTTGTTATATTAATAAAGTGACTTTATGATGGTTCAAATTTTGTATTTTTTTAGGTCAACATTACTAACAGAATTCTTCATATTTCTGATATTCATTGGGATCCTCAGTATACTCCTGGCCTTCAAGCTCGTTGTGATGAACCATTATGCTGTAGACCACCACTACCAAAAGGTATCACTTATCTAGAATAGTTGTTACCAGCTACTATATGTGCATAGTTGGGCGTTATAATTAAATTGTGCACATCCAAGAGAAAATTTCTACCTATTTCTTTATCGGCCAATTTTTTCTTTTCATAATTTAATTTTTTGTATTTCAGGAACTCCAGACAACTCAGCTGGTGCTTGGGGTGATGCTCACTGTGATATACCACTACAAACTGTTGTAAACTTAATGGAGCATCTCAATGCAACACAAGATCAAGTGAGACAAAATACATGTATAGTTCTTGATGCCATATTTATTGGTATCTCTGTTATAATAGTTTGATTGGATATACTTGACTGGAG
>NW_003548515.1:0-8841 GCF_000090795.2 Amphimedon queenslandica | reverse complement strand
ACTTACCTTTACTAGAAGAGATTAAGTAAAACGAGGTACATAAATCATAAACACAGAAGTCAGTGTAGTCATAGTAACTAAAGAATAAAATTATTGATGTTTATTTAGAATAATTTCTCTCACTTGAAGCGAGTGGTGTCAGTAGATAGTCGTGTCTTTAGGCACGCACATCATCTTAATCTCATCACAAATCAGTCAGTAAGTACCGTCAGTAATTGTAAAAGGCTCTTCCAGTTCCAGCCATTATAATAATTATTACTGAGCATGCGCAGTTGGCTGCATCAAAATGGCGTCCAACCACTTGGTGAATCAACTGTGTACTTGAAAATAACGACAAGAAATCATTTTGTAGAATCAAAATGCCAAACCACACTGCACTAGCGTCCCTTAAGCGCAACAGAATCGTGCAAAAATTATCTTTCTAGGATAAAAACTGTAGGACTAGTTCTTCCTTAACTGTGGAAGAAGAAGAAGAAGAAGGAGAAACCTGAACATTTGGTGCATGCAGGCATGCATGCATTCATTGCCGTAAAACTATCTTGTGGAAGTTTTTAGCTACTTTTATAACACTAACCTGTTTCAATAAAATTATAAAGGAAATCTTGACTGTCAGATAAGCTATAAAGAATTCCTGAAGATTTACACAGGCTCAATGCTTCTGGGATGGCAGCCATTATGGGGGCGCGCTCGTCCAACTCAACCCTACATACCAAGCGCTAGCGCTTGGTAATAAAGCTGATACCTAGGTTATAAAAAATGTACTGTACATGATAACTTACTATTGTATTATGTGTCACATTAAATATGTACACATTATTAGTAGGAAAAGAAAAACCGTCATAATCAGTTACTAGTCCTCCTAACATTATTCCTTTGTTTTGATTTATTTTGTTTACTGTAAAACTACTAGTTGGCGGGCAACACTGTCCACTGACAGATGGAACAGTGAATTGTCCTAAAAATACAATAAATAGATAATGTCATCAATTGTCACACCTCAAGACGTATTCACACAAGTAATACTGATAACATGGCTAGGAGTGATGTATCTAATTTAGAGTCACCAATCCCGAGGGCGCGTGTACCCGAGGGGGAGGTGACTGTAAATTAGATATGTACATTACAAACTAGCCATGTTATAAGTTGCTTATGTCATGATGACGCACATCAAAGGCTCTGCGCACACGCATGCACAGATTTACCACATGCTGGACATTGAATAATAATGGCTGAAGCTCCTCATTGGGAGCCTGTGAGCAAGAGATTGAGAAGAAGTAAGATATGAGATGATAAAGATGTGGAAACTGTGCCTGAAAAGTGACGGAAACAGTGCCAGAGCTAGAAGGAGAGATACAAGCGGCATTAGAGGACGAAACACTGGATGGATACATAATAATTGTACACCCATTCAAAGATGCTGATCCAAACGAGAAAGCAATACACAATACATCATCAGGGCTGGCATGGCTCCTTGGAATGATGACCTTTATAAGAGGTTTTCCAATCAATGGATTTTTTACAGCCCTCTTCATGTAATCGGTAATCCTGTACCAGTCCATCAAGACCATAAAAAATTATAATTGTTTTTTTATCAAAATAATAAAGAAATCTTTGATTAAATTGTGGGTGGCTTATAACATTATTGTGGGTGGGTTAAAGCATTGTTGTGGGTGGCTTAGATCACTGCTGTGGTCTTGATGATCTATAGTGCACGCGGTACCTTTGAAGTACGTCATCACTAGGATATAATTGACAAAAAGAAACTCACCATTAGATAGATTATAAAGTAACTGTTCATTAGTTTGAACACGTCCACTCTTAAGCTGATCATATTGAAACTGACGATGTTTGACAGCTGGTGCAGTACCTCTCCCTCCAACCATAAAAAGATAGTCCGTTCCTTCAAATTCCAGTGATAGCATTCCACCATAGCCTTTCTTCATCATAGACTCATCATTAGGATGCAATTGAGTCCAGCTCATGGTCAGTGTATTTAGTACATTTAAACTGTTGTGGTAACAATGATCATGACCACACCAGCCAGCATAATAATAAATATTAGAATGAAAGGTGGTACAGGAATAGCCCACCACTCCTAATGGAGGAGTGCCTCTTGTTAGGTGAGAGGACCAGCGAGCTGATGAAAAGGAAAATGTCTCAACTGTTGAGGTCAGTTTCCTCTTTTGAGGTGAATCGTGTACTCCAGGTAAACCAGGCTGATTCCCTGCCCACAGGTAGAGTGATCCTCCTATTACTGGAGCTGAGTGTTCAGTCCTACCTTTGAACTTATAAATACCTGTAAAGGAAAAAATTAAAGGAAAAGAGTAACTGAGAAAGAGAGGGAAAGGAACTAACTTTGTCCTGACATTAAATTTTGTGGTGAGTGGTGACTGTAAACATTAGTAAACAAAAAGGTGTGGTCTAAACAACTAGATCTAGCTAGCTAGCTAGCTATTGAGCATGCGCACTAAGTAAAACTGCCAAACCTGCAAACCCTCGAGCAAACCAGCACACCCCTTGTTGATTCCTTTCTAAAAACCGAGCTAAAAACTTATTTTCTGAGTTTTCAGGAACATAAAAAAGAGGAGAATGTCAATGGTAACTCACAGTTAGTCTTGAGCTCAAAAATAATTATTAAAAATAAACAAAATGAAATAAATACAAAACTAATTATCAATATCAACATTAAAATCAAACCCCAGTTCATTACTAATAGCTTCAATCCAGTCCTGGTGCAGAGCTATTGCTGCATAAGCATAACTGCCACTAACAGCAATGAACGAGTTTAAAAACTTTTGACAGTGCTCCTCCACTTGAGGTAACTTCCTCTGAAAAATAAGACCAGCCTTGAACTCATCAATAAACTTCTCTATTGAAGGATTCCCTCTGACAGCATTATTGACCAAATGAAGAGTAAATAGTTTATTGGCAAGATCAGAGACAGCTTCCATTGGTAGAGAAGTAAGATCAGCATAATGAGATACAAGAACATCATTGATCACTTTCTTTACTTTATTGACATCAACAGTAGCTGATGGACCTAATAGAGGTTAAAGGTCAGTATAATATACACACAGCGTTATCACTTACTAGCTTTTCCAGTGGATGATACTGACGCTGATTCATGTACTACATTAGAGGAGGAGGAGGAGATAGTAGAATCTGATTAATATTAAATAAATAAACAATTTTAAATCATTTGTATCTATTACCTGTTAAAGGAGGAGCAGTTCTCAGTGATCGATGAATATAAAATGAAACAGGACCAGCCACACCTTCCAGTGGTATGGAGTAATGTAGTGTAGGGACAGCATCAGGTGATCCATACACTGATATCAGACAAGATGGAGGAAGAGGATACTCTTTGCTACCAAAATTGTTAACATCACAACGATACAACTATTAAAGTATAGAGCATCAGTTAATGAAGTGGTACTTACCCTGCATGGTTTGATGTGAGGCCTAATATCCCATCCAGTGATAGGCTCATCTTGTGGAGCATCAAACTTTAATTCAATGTATCCATCTTTATCTTGAAAACGAAAATAAGCATGCTGTCCTGTCTTAGCATGAGAATGCTTTTTTGTGATGTACTATCATTAAAAATCAGTTTCATTACAATCATTCATTACAAGTCCATTGGCAAGCACATGTACCTTAATGAGAGCATTTAGTTTCTTAGCTGCAGTGAAGGTAACCAAATCTTCTACTCCGTCTTTTTCATAATAAAGCATTCCAGTGTATGTTATACCCTTTCCTACACCTTTGAATTCTATTTTGAAATTATTAATTTTTCTTGGACGACTTATTTACATGTACTTACTATCAGTGGTTGAAGGGTCTGATTCATTCTTACTGTCAAATACAGTGAGAGGTGTTGCTGCTCCTTCAGTAACTGCTTCAATTTTGTCACCTAATTCCTGATCTCCTTCATCTTCCTCCTCCTCCTCTTGATTAGATTCTATAAGTACATTTTATAAGTAAACATACTACACATGTACATGTATACTGACCATTTGCTGCTCCATTGCTAGCTCCTGGTGGACCACCTGTCTTGTCTGATCCACTGGATGAATCTGATGAATGACTAGAAGAATCATCATTGCTCCCATTTTCATCATCTTCTGAATCTGAATCTTCATTAGTCCAATCTTCTCCCAGTATACAAACCAAACAGAACTTTTTACGTTGAATGGATCCATACCCACTATTAGACCTAAACTCTCCTCCCTCAACTACTGAGAAGTGGTAAGGAAGACTGGGTGTGTTGACGGGAGCTATAGCAAACTTCAGATAACGACTAAGACCTGGTCGTCCTGTTAAATCAACGCAGTGCTGTATCTCTAACTTGAGTCGTTTGAGGAGAGGCTTTGAGAGTGATACTGCATACACAGCACTCACTAGCACAGTATTAGCAGGAAACTCGAACTCTCCTCCTACAAGAGCAACCACTGCTGCTTCTACTGTCTCAGAGGATAATAGGCTTCCTTCTTGTACTCCAATCCTTAGACCATATTTCTCCCAATTCATCAGTTGAGGTTTGTCTCCTTGAATTAAGAACAGCTTCTTCTCTGCTACCTGGACATCACTCAGACAATCCAAATTATCTATCAATTGTATAAAATACAGTCACTCAGTCAGTCAATAATACTCTTACCCATTGAAGGGATCAGGTGTAATCCAATGGTACTAGTCTCTTTGATTTGACTCCATTGCTCCCTCTCCTTCATTAGTTTAGCAGTATACAATTCATTATCAGCAACTTTAGTTTTCAGTTCTAAATACATGTATTCTCTCATATATACACAATGATGACAATACTCTAACCTTTAGTGATCTGTTTCTCTTTGAGATATTGTTCCTCTACTTTTCCCTTCGCTTCCTCGATAAGTTTCTTCTCTTCTTCTACTCGTTTCTTCTCTTCTTCTATTTCAGTTATATATATTTCATAATCAGCAACTTTAGCTTTCAGTTTCTCATTATCTTCTACATTAATAGACTCATCTAATATTATGTACTGATGACACACTAACCAGTAATAATCTGTTTCTCTTGTAACTGTGCCTGTACTTTTAATACTTCTTCCAATTTCTCACTCTTTACAGTTTCATTATCATGAAATTTGTCGGCTAATAGGATAACAAAAATGATTGTATAAAACTAGCCAGTTTCATTCAGTCTGCCATATATGTAGCTAAAAATTTGGTATAGTAATAGTTTGACAAATTTATAGTGAACATGGTCTATCATTGTTAATAGATTTACTAGCCAAACTTTTTGAAGAAGTATTTCTGTACATATGTACATGTATACCTTGTTTATTGGTCTCAGTCAGTGCCTCCTGTAGTGATACTTTGTTCTGATGAGCCACTTGTAGTTCTTGATGTAAAGACTGGATGTATCTCTGAAGCTTCATTTCCTTCTCTGTGGGATATTCTATTAGCTGATCCATCCACCATGTTCTGGTCTTGCTGTATGATGAATACTTTTCTTGATATTTCTTACTAGTGAGATCATTACCATCCAGTACTGACTGTACTATCCACTCACCAGCTTCAATATAAACTGAGATAAGGACAAATAATATTATAAAAGAAGTTGGTAACTATAATGTAATTTTAATACTTATTTTACTTAATTCATATATCATTGTTAGTCTATTAGTATCAGTGATAAATGTATGCATCGGCTTCTCCACTCCTCCTCCAACATCTTTCCATAGAAGCTCTTCACATCCTCCAACAATCACTAGCCATACACAGTGTGGTGACATTGTGACTGCTGTGAGTGAATGAAAGTATCTACCAGTAACAGATTCAGGTAGAGGAATCTGTAGACAATGAGAAATTTTACTGATATAATACTTTTACCGGTACATGTATAATTATGCATGCATACATGGGCACATATACATGTACACATACCTTCTTACAACTGAACTGACCAGTAGTGATATCATCAAATAATAAACATTCATTCATTAGTTGATTCTTATTACCCAGTCCACCAATCACTACTAGTGCAGGTGAGGTAGAGTCACCATTGATGATAGCACTAGCATGATTATATCTCTCCTTAGGCCAGAGTCCCTCACCAGATATTGATCCTTTTTTAAGACTCTCCCAATGCTAACAGAACATAGACATAATACCATATAAGGTAAAACAAGTGATTTAGATTATTTTATTGGGAATACTAACAAGTAAACTTACTATTGTATTATGTGTCACGTTAAATATGTACACCTTATTAGTAGTTGTAGCAAGACCATCATTAGTTACTGCACCCCCAAACAATATTCCTTTATTTTGACTAATTTTGTTGATTGTGAATTCGCTAGTTGGTAAACAACACTGTCCAGTGACAGATGGAATAGTGAATTGTCCTAAAATAATCAATTTATAATAATTAATTATTATTACTAATTAATAATTAATAATTAATAATTAATAATAATAATTAATAATAATTAAATAATAATTAACTTTTATATAATTAAACTAACCATGCATAATTTTTTTTGATGCTGTAGCCACTAATAAGAATTCCAAATAGCATGGAGCATGCTACCAGACTAGATGATTTATTGGCGAGGAATTAATATTGGCAATTGGCGCCAATTTGGTGCCGGGTTCTATAAAGAAATCACCAATATAAAATCTGCCATTTTGTTTTAATCTGTGCATGCTCAATGGCACATGGCACAAAATCATCAATATAAAATTCACCAATTAACTTTCCACGAGCAAAATTGCCAAATATTATTCTCGCCAATAAATCATCTTGTACAGTGTTTTGATACCACATTGTCAGTATTTGTCACTATCATAACAAAAGCCAATACATGTGACATCTGCAGATAGTAGGGGACATTACATTTACAATAACTATTTCAGTAATTTCATGGTTAGTTTAAATCAGTTAACCATGTTTGGAGCTGTCCACACTAATTGGGCTTTGCCCTCTGGTTCCACTTAGTGTGGACATCTCCAAACTTGATTTAACCTATATATAAAAAGACACTCACCATTGGATAGATTATAAAGTAACTGTTCATTAGTGAGAACACGTCGATCCTTAAGCTGATCATATTGAAACTGAGGATGTTTGACAGCTGGTGTAGTACCTAACCCTCCGACCATAAAAAGATAGTCAGTTCCTTCAAATTCCATTGATAGCATTCCAACAGAGGCTTTCTTCATCCTGGACTCATCATTAGGATGCAATTGAGTCCAGCTCATGGTCAGTGTATTTAGGACATTTAAACTGTTGTAGAAACAATTATCATGACCACACCAGCCAGCATAATAATAAATATTAGAACGAAAGGTGGTACAGGAGTAGCCATTAACTCCTAATGGAGGAGTGCCTCTTGTTAGGTGAGAGGACCAGCGAGCTGATGAAAAGGAAAATGTCTCAACTGTTGAGGTCAGTTTCCTCTTTTGAGGTGAATCGTGTACTTCAGGTAAATCAGGCTGGTCCCCTCCCCACAGGTAGAGTGACCCTCCTATTACTGGAGCTGAGTGATTAGCCCTAGCTTTAAACTGATAAATGCCTGTAAAGGAAAGAAAATAAAAGAAAAAGGATGTAAGAGAGAATGAAAGAAACTAACTTTGTCCAGACATTACTGATTTTTTTGCAATCACTCACTGACACTCAACCAAAACAAGAATGGTGTGGGTGTGATCATATTATCTATTGGGTGATCGGGCTATGGGCTAATTCACTAAATTCGGGCCGGAGCTATTAGTTAAAGGTAAGAACTGGGCAATTAATTTTATTATTATTAAACTACTAAAATTACATGTAGTGTAGTAGATGTAGATTTAAAACTATACTCCTGTGTATGATCTTACATGTACATATAATATGATTACATGTATATGTGACCATAATTGACAAAAGGGCCCCTATGGCGGATTTTAAAATTAATCGTTATAATGGAAAATATCAACCTGTGAGTGCTTTGTTAGACAATCATTGTTTCTAAAAGTTTCATGGTAACTTTTTGCATCCTGTGGAGTAATTTTATGATAAATGGGGCTCAGGAAGTTGGATTTCTTAGGCTAGAAAGACAAATTTCACTACCCGCCATAAGGTACCTTTTGTCAATTATGGTCACATATAGATATGCATGTTTTCTGTTTATAGGATGTTAGAATCTGATTTTCGATATCATCAGAATATTAATCACTCAGTGCAAACCACAAACCAATGAAACCATGTGCTCAAGAGCTGGACCAAAAGGAGAGTGGAGGAGAGGAAAAGACAAGAAAGAGAAAGAGATGAAGAAGGATAAGGAGACTGAAAAGGCTAAAAACAAAAAAGAGACCCTGAGAGGATAAAGAAGAGTAAAAAGCTAGGAAAAGTGAGAGAGAGGAAAAGCAAACGGGAGAGGAAGGCGGAAAAAAAAAGGAATCTCTAAGAAAAGAAAAGTAGTACAAAAAGATAAAAGTCGACTGAAAATGAGAGAGAATTAAGTTGTTGAGTTCTATAGCAGCTACTTCTGTTAAGGCAGTCATGCACTCTTTCAATAACTTCAACTGAAGACAGACACTCTATTTCAGCTAGACTATAGATCAGAGGTAATTCTGTGACATCTTGTTAAACAAAGACAAAAGATATTATAGGCATAGGAAGGAGGGCTAGGGGGGCTGAAGCTTCCCCAACATTTCAGCAGGAGTGGCCTAGCCCCCCCCCCATGTTTACATGCTTTTTAATGTTGAGCCCCCCAACTCTTGATTCATTCCTACACGTTCCTACACCACACCTATGGATATATTGTATGCACATATTGAGCGTCTGGGGAGAGAAAGCAATTATGGAGATAAGGAAAATTAA
>NW_003548511.1:0-8849 GCF_000090795.2 Amphimedon queenslandica | reverse complement strand
CAAAGGACAGTACATCAGAAGGGTTGAGTCTATCAGCTCGATAAGGTAGCAACCAGTTGTAGTACTAGCTGGAATATCATCATGAATACTGCCACCTTCCATCTAAAAATAAAATAAAATAAATAAATAAATAAATAAATAATAATAATAATAATAATAATGTACAAGTAAGTAGGTAAAAAAATAAATAAAAAATAGTATAACAAAATTAAAGAATACATCTACAAGTAAAAATAAATGTATAATAAATTCAAAAATAAATAAAACATTCCCTTACATTTTGTCTGATGTCAATAAGGTAGGTGAGTAGGTCTCCATGAGTTGATAGTTCAGTCATGATGTAGTGAGGAGTCTCTGTTGTATTGAACCCAACCAGCTGGAGGACAGGGAGGGAGGAGGAGTCTTTGAAGTTGGACATCATCTTTAGTAATTCCAAATAATCATAAAAATCATCAGTGTCTCTTTTAGTAGCTGAAGCTGAGAGAGAGAGAGAGAGAGAGAGGGAGAGGGAGAAAGAGAGAGAGAAAGTTACTAAATTGTAGTTTATATTACACATTTAAATATTATAGGTACCACATGTTCATGTACATTAATACCGTATAGTGCAAAGTTTTCAGGGCTATGAATTTCGTGGATTTCGCAATTTTTTAAAGATTCACAAAATTACTTCCGCGAAATAGATTTTTTAGGCAAATGTGCGAAATTTACGACCCTAGAAAATTTTGCACTATATATACGGTATAAACAATAATAATCATTATTCATAATAACTAATAATTTTACTTACATTTTAATGAGATTACAGCGACCTCCTTAGTCTCTTTCCCTTTCTTTCCTTTTCCTCCCACAGGAACACTGACCTTGTGTACCGGACCAAACGTACCTATTCCAATTAATGCCCCATTCTCCATGGCCTTTGAATCAAGCTCGGACCAGGCAGCAGAAGCCGTCTAAACAAGTTATTAAAAATAGTTATAAAATATATAATTTATTAAAATACCAAATTTTTAATAATTATAATAATAATTTTAATTTAAATAATTCAAGAGTTTAATTAATAATTTTAAAGTTTATTTATTTTTAATCATCTTTATTTATTTATTATTTTTAAAAACTACGTGTATATTAAAAATAGCTATTAAAATAGTTATTAAAAATAGTTATAAAATAGTTTGTTCGGGAGTACACAAACTATTAATTTATTACAAATAATAAATTAATAATTAATAATAATAATAATAATAATAATAATAATAATAATAATAATAATAATAATTTAATTAATAATTTTAAAGCTTTATTAATTTTATTTATTTTTATTTATCTTCATTTATTTATTATTTTATAAAAAATATAATTTTGTGTGTGTATTATATCATACCAGTGCTGATTTTGACGAATGGGTTCTTTTCCCCAGTCTCTTAGTCTGTACACATGCTACCAGTAGCAATACTGAGGCTATACCAATGGCTAGTACCAGTATCAGGACAATAGCAACCACACCAGACACTGGAATCAACCAATCTATCAGTAAGGAAAGGGAATTGGAAGAACAAATGATAATATAATTATAATACATTATATTATGTATGCAGAGGTTACATGTACATGTATGTACTGTACAAGTATATTTTAGCAAAAAAACTAGTAAAAATCCAATTTTGATCGGAATCAGCTCAAATTTTCTACACAACATAAGTACATGTATACATATCAGATAAAGTTATAAAAATGAATAATTATCTACTTTTCATTTTTGGCAAAATTTGGCCCGTGACCCTGTACTATAGTACAGGGACTTTGGCCCGATTTTGGAGCAACTTTAAAAATTCGTAAAAAATCCAATTTTAATTGGAATCAGCTCAAACTTTCTACACAAAATAAAAACATGCATATGTATTAGATAAAGTTATAAAAATGGAGAATTCTCTACTTTTCATTTTTGGCAAAATTTGGCCCGTGACCCTGTACTATAGTACAGGGACTTTGGCCCAATTTTGGAGCAACTTTAAAAATTCGTAAAAAATCCAATTTTGATCAGAATCAGCTCAAACTTTCTACACAACATAAGTACATGTATATGCATCAGATAAAGTTATAAAAATGGAGAATTCTCTACTTTTCATTTTTGGCAAAATTTGGCCCGTGACCCTGTACTATAGTACAGGGACTTTTACCCAATTTTGGAGCAACTTTAAAAATTCGTAAAAAATCCAATTTTAATTGGAATCAGCTCAAACTTTCTACACAACATAAGTACACGTATATGCATCAGATAAAGTTATAAAAATGGAGAATTCTCTCCTAGCCATTTTTGATCAAATGTCCTGTACTATAGCCCATATAATTTCCCTATACAATCCTTAAGCATATAAAGCATAGTACAACACATTAACACATTAATACTAACCATTATTAGGTCCATCAGCAGCGTTAGGATCAGATATAACAGGTGGACTAACAGAAGGACTTATACTAGCACTACCAGTGCTAGTAGCAGATGGATTAATGAGTACCCTACTGGTACTACTAGCAGCTGCTACACTGAATGATACACCAGGGACAGTGAGGACCACTGGGGTTGTCCAGTTAGAGACACGATAAGCATTGTTCTTAGTAAGGACCTATGATAATAATAATAATAATAATAATAATAATAATAATAATAATAATAATAATAATAATGATAATAATAAACAAAGTCAATAATAATACAGTATATAATCAGTGTGTGTTGAAAAATAAAGCAAAATTAATATTAAATTTTTTTCTAATTTTAAGCAACATTAGTCATAGGTTAAATAACATTACCTGTACATAAAGGGTCCAGTTATCATTGGTAGGTGGCAATCGCTTGTACATAAAATTCTCATCCTAGAATAAGTAATAATAATAATAATAAATAAAATAATAAATAATTAAATAATAATAAATTTACATGGAGAGTAAGGTTCCATTTTTCCATGACCGTAACTTCTGAAGGTAGACTAAAGGAGAAAGAGAGAACAAAATTAATAACTTACAGTAGATACATTATGTCATATTAATTAATTAATTAAGACCACACCTACTAATTAATTAACCAATACTTACAGTAGTACTTGATCTTTGAGAGACGGTGTTGTCGTCCAATAGGAACAATCTGGACCAACCCTCTCACTTAGTCCAATGTGTACCTTATATTTTTACATCAAGAGTGGGGTTCCAATTTCCACTATGATGAACTTCTGAATGTAGACCTCGATTATGAGTAAACTGAGAAGAGCTAGAGAGAGAGAGGCGCCATATTCATGCAGAATTTGCAGAGAATGCCAGAGCCAGAGCTAGAGATCTGCATATGACCACACCCATGTTCTAATCTAATAATAATACCGACGAACAAGGTCATGGCAGAAAGTGAGTTGCTCTTGAATGTTTTACACTAGAACCAGCAGATGATCCTTTAGAACAACCCAAATGTTTGGAGGAAGTTACACTTGACGGAATCGTTACGCATATTAGACAGAAAATATTATTCTCTAACAATCGTAAGTTTCTCAAACTCAAGCACCAATATAAATTATGTGTATATACCATGATAATAGCTAGAAGCATCATTGTGATGACTGGAGCAGGATTATCAACTGGTTAGTATAGTATTGCGATAACAGATATATAAAAACTGGTTATTTACCCGATATTCATTAGTAAAAACAATAGAGACTAAAATAACTATGCTAAGTACAGAAAGGAAATGCTTGAGATGCCTTGCACGTCTAGGTAAATACACTATAGGCAGCAACTTTTGTGGTTACTTTGATCTTATAATCAAAAATAGAACAAATTCTTATTCTTAGATAAAAGATGAAAGTTACTACAGAAAGTTGCTAGCCTAGCAACATGTTGCCTATAGTGTATTTACATGGACATGGGATCTCACAAGCATTTCCTTTCAATGCAGGAGGTTTCGATTCCTATAATTGTTTTCACCCTCAGGTGATGTTTGTAAATTCTATATGTGTTATATATAACACGACGATATTGGAGTCGATATTCGGCCCAAGGGTGATATCAATTCAAAGTATCTGAGGTGGAGGGTGTCAGCCTTGTATCGACCCATATTGGTGTGTTATATATGTTATATTTCATCTATATGCTATATGTCTCAAAATGATGAATTCTTAGTAGTCATGAGCCCATTAAAGTAGAACATGCATGTGGTGTAAAAATTAGTATCAGCCAAAGACCATGATATCCCCCCAGCTGCTTAACTAAATTGGCTGGTTGGACCATGGCTGCTGCAACCATTTTGAACAGGGATCACTCCTATTCTCATTAATCCTGCCACATTACTGAATATTACTTTACAGAGGCAGGTTTTTCTGATTCCTTTACACCTGGTAATAGCAGCTTATGAAAGCACAAATGCCTATCTGACATGTCATTCTTTCAAGTATGTTTTGTACCATTCCTATTGATTACAATTATTTTTATGTCATGCTTTTTATCAGTTTTCTCTCCTTATATAGTGGAAAAATTTTGTGGCCCAAAGTTTTCATAAATTTTTTTCAAAATTCATGAAAATAAAATTTGTGAAAATCAATTGAATGTGTTCAAGATGGCCAAAAAAATATATCATAGATTTTATGACTAAATTTGCAAATTTTTGGGCCACAAAAATTTTCCACTATATGGTATATGTTATGTTTTATCTTTTTATACAAATTGTTTAGTCTAATCCCAGGCCATTTTTTTCTCATTGTCAAGACATGTATTTGGAAATTTCAAAAGTACATGTAAGTATACTATGCATACACTATATCTTTACCAGTGCAATTGTAGCCAACTTTGTGTCATTATTTTATTCGACTTCTGGAAGCCAATGGACTTTTGCTTAGGTGCTACACAGAGGTTAGGGAGAGAAAAAGAGAGATAAAAATCAATACTAGCTACATACATTATATTAGAATATTGATACCCTTGAACGAAGAGCTGGAATAACAGATGAACATCTTGTTAAGGTTCACGGAGCTCTCGACACTGCTCACTGCATCACCTGTGGCAAAGGATATTCATATGAATTTGTGAAGGGTATAAGTTCATACAATCATTGCATGTTTTCTGCAAATTATTCAACTGGACACCTTAGGACCCAATAATACACTAGCTCATGATAATGAACCTGTCCTTATTTCAGAGGTTCATTAATACACATTACTATTGTATTGGGACTGATACTACCTGTCCTCATTATAGAGGCCTCCTTATTTTAGAGTGTCCACAATAGCTACATGTATATTGGTAAATTGGCATACAGCATAAATTTTTGAGGGCACAAAGATTTGCAAAAAATAAATCTGTGACCATTGTATGGTACAAGAGTGTAGACAGTCTAAATTTGCAAAAATTAAATCAACAAAATTAAATACAGCTCTTAATATTTGTCCATTTTTGTATAGCACAAGCTGGTAATATCCCATTCTGCACAAGTTTTGGCTGTGCCTATGAACCTAAAGTGGATAGCGGGACATACAAAGGAATAGTTAAACCTGGTATATATCAATAAAATGATTTGTTATATGCATGCAGCAGTAATGCATTGTATCTAGATGTTGTTTTTGTTGGTGAAGATCCACCTCGAAAATTTACTGTACTTGCCAATGAAGTAAGCAAAATACTATTAGTAAGCATTTTTAGTAATTATGTTTAATTAGGATTTTCAAAATTGCAAATTGTTGATTATAATTGGCACCTCTCTTACTGCAAAACCATTTGCTTCTCTTCCTAGCAAGTAAAGAGAGAGTAGTTGAAATTTTACTTGTATTTTATTAGAGTAAGAGATGATTGTCCACGTTTGGTTATAAATAATAAAAAATTTGAGGTACATGTAAGTGAAGACATGCAAACACATTAATGATGATGACATTACCTTCTAACACTGTCACCCACAGGCTGATCCTCTTAGTAGATTTGGAACGGATTTTAATTTTGGTGTTACAGCATACAGGTTTGTAGCTTACAATGAACTGATATAGGGTGGGACATTTAAGCTGGATAAGATTCTCACTGTTGCTAGATGCAAATGTCTGCCCATATCCATTTTACACAGACATATGCCTTGTTTCAAATCCTTTTCATTTATATAAATTTCACTTCACCTACTGGTCACACCCCTTCAATTTTTATGAACTGTAGGAACCGGAAAGAAGGGACCAGTGTATTATTTTTGTTGATTGCTCTTATATTCAATTTTAATATCTATCAAAATTAATTTTGTACCTGCAGATATACCCCACCTTACTTCATGCATGTGTTTAAAGTGCATGCAGATTTAAGAATAATCCCACATGTATTTTTTTGTTAATAGAGATGTGTTTCTTCGAGCTACATGCAATGAAGGAGTGTTAACAGTAGCTAAAAAAATTGGATTGGGGGTCAGTAGCCTACAAGTGTATAATGCATACATACATCTAGTCTAGTGTGGCCAGACTATCATCCCTCTTTAACTTTTGGATGGCGCTGATAGCCTGGCCACACTAGACTAACATACAACCGATAGTGATCTATACTTGTATCTCTCATCATAACTTTCTAATTACACTCTTATCTTCCTGCTTCCTCTATTATCTTATATTTATAGGAAGATTTGATGGAGTTGTATAAAAGTGAAAGCCGCTCTCTTGGTATGTGGCAGGTAGAAGAAGTGCTAGAAAGTGAAGATCATTATCAGCTAAAAGAGAAGGATTGGGGGTTTCAGATGCAGAGGAAGCATTGGGAGCTACAGGAGAAGAATAGGGAGTATCAGGAGAAGGATAAGGAGCTACAGGAGAAGTATACAGAACTACAGGAGAAGGATAGGGAGCTACAGGAGAAGGATAGGGAGCTACAGGTGAAGGATAGGGAGCATCAGGTGGTACTGCAAGATAGTCAGGAAGCACTACGACAGAAGGATAGGGAGCTACAAGAGAATAAAAAAACATTACAACAAAAGGATATTGTGATACTTCAGAAGGATAGGGAGCTACGTCAGTCTGAAGATGCAGTTCGTAGGTTCAAGCAACAAGCACTTACTGATGATCACTGGGTTATTAATAAAGATGAGGTGACTTTGACAAAGGAGGAGTTAGGAAGAGGAGGATATGCTGTCGTTAAAGTTGGTATTTTTAGAGGTTTAAGAGTAGCTGTCAAGTCACTTCACACTGTCATCATCTCAGATTATAATTTAGCTTACTTTTCCAGGGAAATGAGTATAGCATCACAAGTCGTCATCCTAACCTAGTCCAGTTTATTGGTGCAACTAAAGTGGATAATCCTCTCATCTTGACCGAGCTGATGAGCACTAGTCTTTATAAAAAGCTTCAGGAGACTAAGTTAACCAATCAACAGATTCTGAGTATTGCTCAAGATGTAGCTTTAGGCCTCAACTACCTTCACCTGTTTAAGCCTCAGCCTATTATTCACAGAGATGTGAGCAGTCCTAACGTATTATTAAAGCCTTGCACTGGAGCTGCTGGTTATGAAGCTAAAGTATCAGATTATGGTGCAGCTAAATTGCAACAAGGCACTAGTACTGGTACTGTTATGCCAGGCAATCCAGCATATGCTGCACCAGAAGCTCCTATTCCTGATCAACACAGTCCAGCAATGGATGTCTACAGTTACTCTGTTCTCCTTATGGAAATGAATTTATGTTGTAAACCGGAAATGATGACAGCAGAGAGAGAAGTACAATCTCGTGGTGTCTCCTGGTCTGATATGAAGTCTCTCATACAAAGAGGACTTAATGCTAATCCTAGAGCTCGTCCTACTATGGCTCAAGTAATAGAGTCATTGAAAAGGATGAAGATTTGATTAATTTTTTGTATTTTTGATATTCTAATTATTACTGCTGCCTTTTAGTTAGTTTTCTATTATTTTAAGCTTAGTATGATGTTTATTTTTTTATTTGTTTTTCTTCATGTAATGTTGTATAGTTCTGAAGCTGATGCAAAGGGGAAAGATATATAAGGAGGGGAAAGACACATAGGGAGGGTAAAAAAACTACTGACCAAGTTTGTTTTTGAAAAAAAAAATTAATCACAAATCAAACACTATTTAGTAGTATCACAGACTTTCAATCAATTATTTAATATTAAGTTATACATCAAATGCTTTGAGGCAAGAGCCGCACATATAGTCTTTTTACTGGCAGTATTTCTATAACTGCATGCATCCAGTGGTCAGCTGATAATCAAATTTGAGGCAAATAAATCCTTCAGTGAGAGGAGGTGAGGACAAGGTGAATATCAATTCAGTGTGTAATGAGATATACTGGAAGAGAAGTCAATTAAGAGTCAAAAGACAGCAAAACAGTGGTACAGTACCAATCATTAATTTTGTATCCAATCCTCTCTTGAGTCTGGTTCTTGAAAATTGAGCTTAAATTTGAGATTTGCATGCTTGTACATGTATCTACATATTCCAATGCCCTTTCTTTCTCTTTGTTCCATAATACCTTTATTCTTTATTATAGTATGATTTAGCAGATGATGATGAAGCCAGTCCACTGGAGGCAGTTAAAGCTACTACTTCGAGAGTTAATAACAACATGCTGGCCAGTTGGGAAGGAAACCCTGCAATGGATTGCATGTTACTAAAATTTTTAATTTTTTACTACTTTACATTGTCTTTCTTCTTTTCTACAGGCACTCCTCCAACTCCCTAACTTAACAATGATATATCTACATGGTAATAACATTAAAAGACTTAAAGAGGTGGATAAACTTATAGCACTAACAAGACTTAAATCTCTAAGTCTTCTTGGGAACCCGATAGAATCAGTTTCCGGCTACAGGCAGTACATTGTGACTCACATACCACAGCTGCAGACT
>NW_003548479.1:0-8954 GCF_000090795.2 Amphimedon queenslandica | reverse complement strand
GGTAAATTTTAAATATAAATTTAAAAACCCTGTCTTCTTTCTCCAGGCCACTGTGCTGGATTGTAATGGCAAGAATGTGTTTGTAACTCGTTTTATTCGTCCTCAGAATCCACCAGCTTCATTACTACCTCAAGACTACCAGACCCTCACTGGAGGGAGCCTACTACAATGCATGGTAATAATACACATACAGCTACAACCCACAGTGTACATGTACATGTACATAGGTATATGTACATGTACATTATGTATAGAGCTGAAACAGATAGTACTTTTTATTATCCGGATATCCTTTTAAAAATTGATACGGATATCTGGCGGATAGTTAATTATTCATAGTTAATTAATGAATAGTTAATTGTCATATATTAATATTAATTGATGATTTTTAATTAACCAATAACTTTTATCAACAACAAAATTATAGAGTGATCACATATTTTTACTCAAGAATATAAGCATGTCTGCATTTTCGGGTGTTAGACTGCTTCGTTTATTGTTGATTACAAGTCCAGCTGCTGAAAAAACTCTCTCGGATGGTACTGATGTGGCTGGTACACAAAGGTAACGTCTGGCAATTCTAGCAATTGTAGGGAAACGTGACTCATTAGCTTTCCACCATTCCAGAGGATCAGAGTCATGGTGAATTTGAGGTTCTATCTGGAACAGTTTCAACTCATCTCTCCAAGCCTGATTACTATTATTGTCACATTCTGTTCCTAGTAAAAATGACATAGCTGAGTCTTCCTTTCGCTTCTTAACTCTTGGTTCTGTTGAGTCATTCTCTGAGTTAGCTAAATGCAGTGCATCTGCTTTAATTGAAATTATATCACGGACTTGTGACTGTTCTTCACTAGAAAAGAAGCCCAGGTGGTGGTATCGTGGATCTAAAGCTACAGAAATGGCCGGTACACTGTCTGGAATAAATGCAAAACGACTTAACAGCTCTTCTTTAACTGTTTCTTTAAATCTTACAATCATCTGATGATCATCTGTTCCAATTTTAAGGTGACACTTTACAAGACCATTTACCACTGGGTAAATAAGAGACGATGATACATTTTGGTCTTTACTTAGAGCTGTTGTGGCAACCTGTAGTGGTTTGAGTACAACAGATAGTTGTGATAGTAGTTCCCATTGCTCTGGCTTCAAATCCAGGTGTCTTTGGTCAGAAGGAGTAATATTGTCATCATGAATCACAGCATATATTGCCCATCTCTGCTCTATTAGTCGTTCATACATGAAGTAGGTAGAATTCCATCTAGTACTGACATCCTGAATGAGTGAGTGTTGGCTTATATTCATGCTCTTCTGCTTTTCCCTTAAGGCCTCCATTGCCCTTACACTATGCTTGAAGTGCCCTACTATCTTTCTACAAACTGCAGATACCCTGGTGATTAGAGGTAAGTCCAGCCCTGCTTTCACAGCTAACTGTAGGGTATGAGCGAAGCATGGCATATCATCCCAATCATCCAGAAGCTGAGATGCCAAAACCATATTAGCAGCATTGTCTCGGACAAGGGCAACTATTTTATCTTTTATCTTCCATTGTTGACTAGCACTAGATAGCCGTAACGAGATGTGCTCACCAGTATGACGCTCAGGCATCTCCTGAGTTTGGAGGACTTTGCTTTCCATTTTCCAGGTGTTTGTAATAAAATGGACAGTGAGAGTGATGTAGGCCTGTGTAACACGGCTAGTCCAAATATCACTGGTGACAGAAACATAGGGTATGGACTCTAAAGTTGTCAATAGCTCCTCTTTTACTGTCTTAAACTTTCTTTGGCAGATACTAGTGAGATGAGTACGAGAGGGTAAAGTATAGTCAGGTTCAATGTAACTGAAGAGCCGTTTAAAACCTTTGCCGTCGACAATGCTTAGTGGACGAAGATCCATAGCCACAAAATCAGCCACTCTGTCTGTTATTGCAGCAGCATGCTGTGCTGAGCATTTCTTGAAAATATTACTTATCGAAGACTGCTTAGAAGTTGACTGCCGACCCTCAAAAGAACAGCGCTTGAACTCCTCGGGATGTTTTGCTTGCAGGTGGTTGAGAAGGTTAGTTGTACCTCCATCAGCTAGAACCTGCTCACATAGTTTACAAGGAACCTTCTTGATGGCTTTGCCTTTGCTGTCAACTTTGTCAGAAACGACAGGCTCCTCAAAAAACTCCCACATGGGACTCTTTCTTTTGTGTACAATGGCAGCCATTTTCACTTAACATGTGGAGTGCTAATTAGTAGTAATAATTATTAATTGTTATTAAAGTTAATTAATGGTTAATTTTAATTAAATATCCGTTATATCAAAATTTTTTATTCGGATACCATGATAGAAAGCAGATATCCGGATAACCATGATATCCATTTCAGCTCTAATAGTTAGATGACCCAATGCCCGTACATAAATACAGACGCTCTTCGCCTTAGTTCGCTCAGTTTCTTTTCTCGCTCAGGCTCGCACCAATTATACATTAATTACAATTGATAACGATGGCATCTAACCTTCTCTCTTCTTTGTTGTCAAGTCTGATATGTGAATTGGCTGTTCTCTCTAACAGTATTTCTTTTGCTTCATCACTATTTAATTGGACAGCATGAAACAATGAAGTTTGAACAGTGCTATCTTTAATATTCATATCATGCCTACATTGCAATTAGTAATAGTATAATTAGCAATTAGTATCGGCAGTTTTTCCACTCATTTCTGCCAATGAACTGAGTACCTTTCTTTTTTGTGACTCTACTAATCTCTCCACTCTACATGCATCTGGATCATCTACTGTCACTTCACACTCCCTCCCATTTCTACTTCCAATTCAGTATAATTTGTATTGACCTTGCCCAGGTGCGTCCAAATAAGTAATAAAATTGGTAACAAGTAATAACTTGGCCAGGATTACTGGAAAGTTATGCATGACGCTCCTCACGCCAAGCCCTTTTATTGGCCCAAAAAACCTTATCAAGGGTTTGAATTCTATGCGTGGAGTGAGGAGGTAAACGAAAAGAAATTATTTTCCTTCGGCAGCCCTGTTAACAAATGTTGGGCTGAAGTGACTCGAGTGGCCATCCATAAGTAGCAAAAGTGGATGAGATGGTGGAACATATGCCAAAAAGTGAGTCAAAAACCAGTTTTCAAATATAGCTGATTCCATTCATCCACTAGCTGAAAGGCCATACATACATGTAGTTCCAGGTACTTCACTGATAACCATGTCAGGTCTTAGGGTCTTTAATCAAAAATAACTAATGGTGGAATTGTCTTACCTCCCGCACTACAGCATGCCAAAACTGTAATTTGGGTCTTTTCACAACCAGTGACACATAGGATGTTGTTTAACAATCTCTGTGGTTTGGGATTTAAGGGAAAACTAAATTCATCGTTATTAAAGATTGAACAAGCTTTCTCTGTTAAGTCCGATTCTTGAAATGTCAATTCCAACAAATAAAAATAGTTCTCTAAATTAGCATATGTGACGTTAATTTAGGATCATGAAGAGTCAATTCTTTGTGATGAGATTTAAAAGACTACCACCAACTAGTAGACACTGTTACTTCGAGACCTTTTTCATCAACAAAATCTTGATCTATTGGACAGCTTGCTTAGTCGTTGGAGAATATAAAATTTGCGATGAACCAGTTAGGAAATTAACAAGATCTAGCTCCTCAGTAGAAAATAAATACCTCCTTGGTCCACTTTTTGATCCGAGCTTCACCTTTCTCAGCCACATGTCACAAAGAACATCCTTTATTAAATCATCACCACTGCAATTATTGAATTAATGATCGGTTCATCAACCATTCATACCTCTATAGGCAATCCTTTGCCAAGGCGTGCTTTGCTGTCGAAAGCTATGTAACTTATTTGTCTTTAAATTCATTTGTTAAACATGCTTTCTCAGTGGTCTAGCTGCATTAAGGGATTACATATAGAACCTCACTTTTTTGTGCTATTATTTCTACGCATTGAATCTTGCTGTGGCGCCCAGCATAATAATAGGCATGTTCTATCCGTTATTCATCAGACTTTACTAATAAAAATGTGCTCAATACTGTTGTACTGCTCACTCCTTATCATACATTTCCTATTAAAAGCGTGTTTATATTGTAAGGTTAATCAGCCAATACAGCGCAATGTAATGGGCTATGCATGCTAGTATTGTTTCCATTAATGGCTTTGTTATCGTACTTGACAAATTTTGTCAGCGTCTTACTAACAATAGGGAATGCTGTAGTAACATCACTAGTACTTTGTTGAATTGTTCCTAGCTAGTAGTATTGTAAACAGTTTCACCATTGCAGTCTGTTGTACAGGTAGTAGCTCCAATCCTATTGGTCCAAAACTATATATGTTTTCTACATTTGTGTTACTGTCAATGATGTATGTACACATCACATCATTTGGTAGGTCTTCTGTATGGCTTTTAGCCAACTCAAAGTTTCCTCTAAATTGAAGTTCAACATGATTCCATACATATCGGTATCAATGCGTCTTAATTCATTAATCAATCTTGTTAACTGTTTAGGCTTGTTATTGATTGACTTGTAGTTCCGAGGCTTCTTTGTTGGTGACTTGAACAGTGCTTTGTGGTGATGCAGGACTGTGGGATATTTCACTGTCCTGCCTCCTGTTGGAAGGTCCCCTCGGTAGCTTGTTGACCCCTACCCTAAACCAGCCATGTAGAGCATTGTGCAGGTGTCACTCCAAGTTGTATTTATACAATGGAATTTCATTGTTACACCTATTTCAAGCCTTTTTGGGACAGAGTGAATGTCCATAATCAGTGGCATCAAGGGCTCCAGAAAATTGACAGTCATCTTCATACCATAGGCATGAATCACTACATACTCTAGTATTGCAAATACTAGAGCCCTCAGTGCCGCGACTGCATTGCAGAGGCTCCATGAGCTCTTGATTACAAAAACTTCTATGATACATATACCGTATTTCCTTAAATAGAAGCCGCATTCGAATAAACGCCGGGGTAGCAATAGAATTAAACTATAAATACGCAACACCAGCCTAGGAGTGACACAGTAGTCTAGTGGGCAATGCCTGAAGTTCCAAAAGTCAAAAGCTTGAGGCCGCGGGTTCGAATCCTGCTCTGGGTCAAAGTTTTTTTTATTTTTTATATATTTTTTGGAGGTCCAAGTATCATTTTAGGAAATAGACGCCCGGGCTTTTATTTAAGGAAATACGGTACATGTACATGTAGTTTGAGATGAGATAATAGAAGAGAGCTCACCAAAGGACTTATCTTCACTCATACTTCATTACGAGAGGAGTACTTCAGTAAGGTCATTCTTAATTTCTCATGCGTGAGGTATTAGTGCTGTGTACCTACAAAACTTTTATCACCAGTTAACTGGTTACCAATAACCTGCAGTTAACTGATAACTGTTCACACCCTCAATAATTTTTAATTAATTTTGTAAATAATATTTTATCAATCATACTCATTACTCTGAGAATGTTTATAGTCTAATTGTACTTGTGGTAAGTTACCGTGTAAAAAAAATAAATTAATGACATTCTCCGGTTTTAGTGCAGCTCTTCTCATTGACACTATATTACCAGTGGTACTAAATAATTGTTCAGACGGTACAGAGGTGGTGACAACACTGTGATATTTTCCGTGCTATTAGAGACAAATTTGAGTAAGTAAGCATTTGAGTCTTCCACCACTTCAGTGGGCACTGGTCAAGAGCAATAGAAGGTTCAGCCTCATACCTCAGACTGTACTAAGTCTTTGTGTGCTGTACTGGTATTCATAGCTTCAGGAACCTCAGTATCAGTATCAAGGTATTGATCTCCAAGTAGTTGCACTGAAGCATGCTTTTTCTTGCAATTAGGTTCCTCTGTATTACTTTCGTCATCATCATCTACTACTATGAAGTGTTGTCTTGACTCTTAAGAATTGCCTTCTATCAACTGAATTATCTCTTCTAAGATAGTATCTATAACCTTATTCCTTTTGGTATCTATAACCTCTTCCTTTTGGATCTATAACCTCTTCCTTTTGAGTAAGTGAAAGATTCTTCATTGTCTTGAACCTTGGATCTACAAATGATGCTTTATGCAAGAGACCACTAACATGAGGATGGATATATCTATTTTCTAGGTCTTCCTGTCATGCTTTCTTGAATTCTTTCATAGCTACCCTATCATTAGCATCTGGATTTACTTTCTTTTGAATTTCCTTTAATAGTGGGCCAAGGGCTGATATTGTTGGATATCACTCTCCAGATAAATACCATGTTGCTACCTTGAAGGGCTTTAATAATTGTATTATATCTTCCAAAACTCTCCATTCCTTGGTAGATATTTCTAAATGAATTAGGTTACAGCATTGCAATAAGGTAGCACTGATTGGATGCTGCTGCTCAATTACTCTTTCAATCATGTCATAAGTTAAGTTCCATCGTGTCACAACATCCTTAAAGTACAAACTAGATGACACAAATTTAAAATTCAGCTACCTCACCTGAATTAAACGATGTTTTGGAACATCTGCAAACATCTCCTGTTTCTTTTGAAGTTCCTGCTGATCATTGTGGGAACGATGGAAGTGTGTTAATTACTATTTTCTGACATCTCCCATAGCTGTGGTGACTTGCTAAACTTGAATAGCTTTTTATACAGCTAAATTTAAAGTATGTCCAGCACATGATAGACGTGGTATAGTCATGTCATCGAGATCCTTTACAATATTGAACCCACTATCAGTTGTAAATGTGACGATCTGTTTGGGAATGTTTATGCACCACTCCTTAGCAGCTGATAGAAGGGCTTCAGCTATGTGAGAGGATTCATGGGTTCTGGGAAAATGGCCTGTCTGTAGATTCTGGAAGTGCATCTCATAGTTAGGTGCTATAAAGTGACAGGTAAGTGAACGGTAGGATTCCCCACACTGTAAAGTCCACATATCTGTTGTATAACACAGGAAATCTACATCTGCTATTAGACCTTGAACTCTTCTTTTATTAGAGACATACAAATCATCAATGCACCTTGATATTTTAGATCTACAAGGAACTACATAACGTGGCTTAGCTTCCCTTAGTAGATTTAGAAATCCTATGTCATCGACAATACTTACAGGCTGGATATCTCTGGTAATCATCTCTGAAATACAATTGGTAAGTTTTCTCGCTCTATCAGAATAATGAGGTAGTTTAGTGACACCGAGTCACATAGGTATCTATTGTTTCTTGTTTACTTGTACCTGGAGAAACATCAGTGGAATTCAAGGGGAAAACTCTGAAAAGTTCATCATGAGTAGAACGATGTCTAGTGTGTAAATGCGTTTAAGGTTAGTAGTTCCTCCACCATGAGCAACATGAACACCACACAGCTTACAAGTAACTCTCTTTCCATCTTTTTCTCCTTGTTTGAATCCGAAATTCTTCCATACTTGAGAAGTCCTACCTGCTGGAGTAGTAATAGATTCGGCCATTTTGAACAGTGACATGTGCGTGTGGCTATGCCCACATTATTAATTAATTATTAAATTGTTGATGGGTGTGTCAATTTCAATGATAATATAAAGGTAACTGGTGTTCTGTCTAGAGCAATCAAACCGGTAGGTGAACTGGTTATTAGGTGAAGGTGCACAGCACTACGAGGTATAGTAGCTGTTGGGGCATTGCGCCCTAGTTATTATAGGCAATAAAGGAAGCCATGTCCTTATTAATTAATTGATAGTTTTATTTCCGCAATTTAAATTTATTGCGAAAGTTTTAAAAATAAACACTACTCAATATTTTCGATGTTTCTCGTCGCACCTTGCCAGTTTAAAAAGAATAGTCATTTCTGTCATAAGGCTACTATTTTGGCTTGGTCGAAGTGTAGAACATCTTCTAACACATCCTAAAGCGAGTCCTTGAAGCTTCTGCTTATGTGCATAATTAACTTCACCATTATTTAGTCAATCAATAAGAACAAAGAAGAATAGGACGTGTAAAATAAAAAAGGCTTGTCACTTGCACTTCTTTTTACTGTGTCAATTAACTGATGTCATCAATATCTTTGTCACGTGTAGTTGCCATTTCGCTATTTGCAGTCCATTTTTGGGCAGACAACCCTCTTCTGTGTTTCTCATGCTCTTATAAAAGGCTGTGAATGGTGTGGCTTTACTTTTTAACTAAGTACAACACTAAGAACTTGTTTTACCATTATTAGTTTTGATTGTTATTTGCTTTCCATACCTAAGTGCTGATATTTTGTTTGAAATACATTAACATAGTGAATGCTGCATGTTACATGATTTTTTAATTATTTAAGCCCATTTGTGTAAGTTTTTAGGATTTTGATATTTTAATTTGATAGTTGTGGTTGATATTGTGTCATTCATATTTTTTTCCTCTTAGGGTCTTGCTGAACTATTGGATAGATCCTTAACTATGAATTCCCAGCTTCCCACTACCTCCACATTCATGATGGCTACATCATATTCAAAAGAAGAAAAGAAGTGCCGTACCTCTAAATCAATGATGAAAGAAGAGATGAACAAGGAAGAGCAGCAGTGTCATTTTTCCTCTGGTAACATAACCTTAAATGGCTCTTATTTGGACTATCTCAATGCATTTACTCGTTTGCCTTCGGACATTGTTGATCGAGCGTTGTGTTCATCAGAATTTTATGCCTTTCCTCTTCATGTGAAGTCATCAATGCAATTGAGTATATTACCAATAACATCAGATGCGAAGATTATCTTACAAGCTCTTGTTACTTTTGAGAAAACCGAACTCCCATCACTTGAAAAGACGACTCCTGATTTTACCATAAGTAATGTGTTTGGTGCTTTTTATAATGGGCACTTTTGTCGTGTTCGGAAATTAAAGAATGCAGAGTCATATTGGCATTATGATGAAGCTGTAACGCTTGACAGTTTGTGTGCTGCTGATGTCTTTGTCTTGCCCCCCAACATTTCTTCTCTTCCTTCTTTGCGCTAC
>NW_003548464.1:0-9023 GCF_000090795.2 Amphimedon queenslandica | reverse complement strand
ATAGCTTGATGGTTCCTGTTGATCTGCAAAGTGTGACTTCTTGTAAGCGTCCAGTTCTTACTACCCTAGCACGTGCTACATTTATATCGTTAGATCAAAGATTGACCAACACACCATCTGCTACATCCAATATTTCTGACATGTTCATGTTTTATGCTTTCTCTGGAACAGGAACTTCTATTGTCCTGGGAGAAGACTCAGTCACAGTAGTAGGCCTCACAATGACCTCCATAGCATTGTTAGAATTACTCTTCTTAACTGCACAGTTGGTAAGATGGACTGGGCTCTTAGCTGCACAAATGGCAGAGAACTTTGCTCGACTTTTACAGTCGAATCCAGCAATCCTAAAGGGGCTTCCATCATCAGTCACCTTCCCATGATAGTACTGCCTTCATTAGTGCTCTTCTTTATGGGAGACAAGAACTCAATTGCAGCATTAAACTCAGCATTACAGCCCTCTTCTGTAATATAAGAGAGGCTCTCAAAAGTCAGTCTTTTTCTTGACATTGCTTTAAATTACCATTAGAGAATGCAAAAACTTGAAATTATAGCAAGTAAGCAATTTATCCCCTTTTATACTGTTTTGCATAGAGTATAAATATAGTAACAAATGATGTCATTATTACATCTGCTGAGTTTCTTCAAGTCTACATTACCTAAAAATTGTCGTCATAACTGCTGAGTGGATTTAAAGCTTGCAGAACTTCATCATGATGACGTAATACAATTCAGTAATTTTATGTATACACTTGGCATCTTACATTGCCACTCAAACCAAAGTTAGTAACAGTTACATCATAATTATTTATATGAACAGCAGAGATATATAAAAGAATTTTCAGATCATTTGCAACATGTTTGATCTAAAGACTGAAACAATCACGAAGTATGGCTACTTCAGGAGACAGCTCTGAAAAGGTAACTGATGAAATGTAGACAGATGAATACATTTTGACCGTAAAATTGATATAGTGTTAAACAATTATCATCAATCATTTCAGGGTCAATACGATGACTGTTCAATAAAGTCAACAAAACAGGCTTCAAGACATGAAGTTAAACTATGCTGGTATCATGTTGCTGCAATACACGTGAGTTATGTCACTAAAATTGCAATGTACATTAAATTTTATAAAGAAAGGACTTGAATGTATTCTTATTAAAATATTGCAAGAATCAGAAAAATGAAGAACATGTATCATGTCACATGCATGCAAGAATGTTTAAAAGAATTGATTCAACCAAAAGCAAACGGAGAAAAGGAGACAAGTTATACTAAAATATAATTATAGTAAATAATTCACAATTTCTTTCACAAATTAATAGTATATATGAAGAATGTAAACAAGACATAACTTTTACATTAATTTGTCGAAGTTGATTTTTCTTTCATTACAACTATGAATTATTGTGATAAAAATCATTATACTTCAATATCTAGGTCTTCATTAGTTTTTACACATTATATTCTTCGGCAATACGTGCTTTACATGTAATCTATGTCCAATCATAATAGGGCTCTAACACCACTACTATACACTGTAAAAACAAGGATGTATACATCACACAAAAATGAGTGTGACCTCTTTGCCACAATAGTCACACTGAAGGAGTGCGTGTTCTACACACAACTGTTGTGTAGCATTTGTACATGTGTGCTCTTAACGCATATCAAGGTGTGGAGTTAACACATTTTTTATAAAAGTAAAAATCTTTATAAACCTCTAAAACCAACAACAAAAAACAAACATAAACAAAAATAAACACCAAATAATAACACAGTGCCTAGTAAAAAGCTTTATAATAATGTACATGTACCTATAATAATAAAAAAATGTATAAAAACTATAGAAACAGAAGTTAAAACCATATACTATTTCGTTCATAAACTATAATAATACAGTGCCTAGTAAAATTAGCTTGGTACTTAGTAATAAAACAAAATCAGTAGAAAAATAAGTTTAAACCCTACTATTTTGTTTATATTATGTCTTCCATAGTTATAGCTGTGAATAAACGACTGACAATTTGAGAGCACTTTGTATCATGCTTATCTAGCAGAATCTTTTCAAAGAGATGATATAGACTTGTCATTCCTTTAGGATACACCATATCAAAAACAAAAAAAGCAGAAAGTAAGTATAATGGAGCTAAAGTAATTGAAATTTTACATAGAACCTTCTTTTCCATTACCAAGAATACCTCCATTACATCTTTTATTACTAGGCATGGTGAATTGAAACTTGTATCTTTTGCTGCAACAGTGGGACTTAAACTAACCTAGTTTTAAATTAAAATGATTGATTTATTGTAATAATAAGAGTAAGTTACTTACTGGTATTGATATCAATAACTTTTCTATATCAGGTTTAATTTTGTGGTCAGGAACAAGAAAAGGTAATAGCTTCAAAAGTCCAGCTGTAACTTTATCAGCGCTATCTATAATGATATCATAATAATTTATTGATACAAAAATCATAATGATCATTATTATACTGTACTTGGAAGGGTTTCACATAACAAGGAAAGTTCTTTGGCTTTCTCCTGTTCTGCACCATGCAAATTACTGCAACAGACACACACCATTCTCTTGATCCACTTTTCAGTCCAGCTACATGTATATGTCTGAATTAATTGTGGCTTGTGTAAAATTCGACAAAATTCAGCTAGAAGCTATAATAACTTTTAAAATACATAATTTTGCACTACAAAAATACCTCATCCTTGTTACTCAAAAATGGATACTCATCCAGAAGTTGCTCCACTGGCCTTACATTAGTCAACATATCATTACGCCTCATTTCAAACGATAATATCATAGCCTCTGAAACAATCACCATATTTGGGTGAACCTTATATATGAACTATAGATCCAAAAACAAAATACCAAAAACTAACCTTTTTGTATTCCATTTTAAGCAATTTATTGTGCCTCATAAATGATGTTTTATCCTCACCCACAGGAAGTTTTTCTAAACCTGATATTTTTGCCTTTTGCTTTCCTTTACGCTTCAGTTCAACCTTCACATCTGATTGATTGGAAGTATTAATGGTTTTGCTGCGTCTAAATTCACGAAATCTATCTCGTAATGCTTTGATGATATGCCCCTGCATTGATACTTAATTATTCAAAAATGAAAATACAAAAAACTTACATGTCCTTCAGTGTCTAAAGGCGATACAAGAAATGGGTACTTTTGAACAATTTGCCTCACTACTTCTTGATATTCTAACGTTTTTGGATGTTTAGTGTACATAAACATAACGTTAGCTATCCTTGTGAAGAACTTAGCCTGTAGTTTTGGCTGAAGATTCTTCATTTTTAGTCCAATTTCAATATCAGGGGTATAGTGCTTTGGAAACGGAAATGGACTTGGTATCTTATGATCCTCTTCATTTTCAACAGTAATAATAGCAGGACTTGCATTTAATTCTATTTCTATGAAGTGAATGATAAGTTTATTAGTACTTTCATAGTAAAATTATTACACCTGGTAAACTTTAGCATTGCATACTTACTTGACTTTTTGCTAGGGGGTGTCTCTCCTAAAAGATTTCCACTAACACAATTATCAGAAACAACTGATTCATCTAAGTAAAATTCAAAAATCTGGCATAATAAAGACTTATACTGAACATAAAATAATGTAAAAGTGGATATTTTCTCTATTAACATTTTGATACTTAATAGAAAAAAATTACCACTTACCTAATCCTTTTCTAAGTGACGTTTCTCCTAAAACACTTTCACTTGTATCATTACTGAAAACACCTGCACGCATAATTCTATTAGCAAAAAATATTTTTAAATTACCTTCCTCTATCAAGCTACCAAAAGGTTCATTTAGCATAGTTATATCAATATCATTTACTAGTGCCAAGCTATTAGAAATAATACCAGCTGGTATAACTTCAGAATATGATGCTTGGTGATCAAGACTAGTTGCCACTGAATTTTCAGAAAATGAGAAGCTCTAAAGGCAAAGAAATGATATATTCATGGCACAATACTTACATCACTGTTTGAGAGTGATTCAAAAGTGTTTGCAGCTGGTGTTTCTTGCTGTACCACCATGTTATGACTTGCTGCCTCAAAAGTTTCCACTACCTAAGAGACCTACATATGACCAGCTATGGTACACATTAGTCTACTTACACCATCGTTTGAGCGTGATATCACCATGATCTTTTCTTTGTCAGCTGGCACGTAATTTTCAGGAATATCAACCCATTCCTCAAATACTTCATCGTAGTATTGTAAAAAAAACTCCCCTTTCGCAAGACTAAAATTTCGAGATACAGCACATTCTATTTCATCTGAGGATTTAGCTCCAATTATCTTTTTTGAATTCAGATAGCAGAGTAACACTCGCGGTCCTTCACAAACAGCCATTATACACCTGCACTGCAAAGGATCACGTGCAGCCATCACCATAGCAACTAGTATACTATAAAAATGTCCCAACTGCAATGCACTCTTTGTTCCAGCTTTGCTTCACCAACATTTCAGGGAGTATTGCGTCACATAGGAACAGAACATGCTTTTGATAGCAACTTTCATTTGCAATGTGGATTAGATGGATGCCCAAGAACTTTTAACAAATACAGTTCTTGGCGGTCACATCTCTATCGTAAGCATCATATGCAAGAAAAAGTCAGCAGAATTAATGACTCTCTTCCAGATACAACACATGATGATGTAAGTAATAAATTAAATTATAATCATGATTTTTAAAAATTTTTACTCATTTAAGGAATATTTTGAAACAGACAGCATTCATGACACAACCACTAGCACGTGTGACATACAAGCAGAAGATAGTCAAGATACTCCACTGGATCTAAAGAAAATTTCTGCCCAATTTATACTGTCGACAAGGGATGGCCACAATCTAACTCAATCTGCATTGGATGGAGTACTTACAGGTGTAACGATGTTCCATGAACAAAATATAGAATTAGTTAAGGCAAAAGTAATGAAAGTATTGAAGGATAATGATGTGTCTCAGGCAGTAATCTCAGAAACAAGTACCATTTTTAAAGAAATGCAATGTCCTTTTGATGACCTGGAGACGGAATATAAACAAAATCAGTACTTTAAAAAACATTTATCTCTATTAGTGAGTCAATAATAATAATAATCGTCAATAAACTAATTTAAATTGCTTGTACATATAGGAGCCAGTTGAACGTGTATTGGGAAGAAATTTAGTCCAGTCATCATCTCTCGGTTCACATATTAATTATGAGTGTTGCTATGATATACCGCTGTTTCAATCTCTCCAATGTATTCTAAAAAATGATGGATTTTGTGAACAGGTTGTCAACTTGTCATAAAATGAAATATCTAACATAATTATAATAGATTTTTAATTCTAATGCTGCAAGTGATGGAATTCTGAAAGATTTTTGTGATGGGCAGCTGTATAAAAACAATAGCTTGTTCTGTTCTGCTCCTCATGCACTGCAATTGTTCCTTTATTATGATGACGTAGAGGTATGCAATCCTCTAGGCTCAGCTGCCACTGTTCATAAATTAGGTAATGAAATATGGGGGCATACATGTATGCACATGCATAATTAACAATATGAATCATTCACAACAATAAATACAACTACATGTATAACTTTCATGATAGGACTCTTTTATTACACTCTTGGGAATATTGAGTCACGCCATCGAGCAAACCTTGATACAATTCAGCTGGTGTCAGTTGTAAAATCAAGTTATATAGACAAATATGGCATGGACACTATTTTACAACCATTTATAGAAAGCATTCAAATACTTGAAAGTGTATGTTACTTATTTATCATTTTATATACATTAATTTTCATATATACCCTTATTTGTAGAGTGGTGTTGAGTTTATAGTTAAAGGTAATAAACGTCACCTGAAAGGAACCCTCTGCCTAGCAATTGCAGACAATCCTGCTAGTCAAGCACTAGGAGGGTATAAAATGCTAGCATCAGCTCTTCGAAAATGCAGACATTGCTTAGCTGTCGATTCAGAAATTCAAACAAAGGTATTTTATATACTTATTTTTATTTTGACAAATTTTACTTACAAAAAATTGAAAGGGCTAATATAAACAACACTAGTAGGCTGTAGTAGCTACATTAAAAATACTGGTGTAAAATAAAACTATGTTCATGCATACATGTACATGTAGAAACATGTACATATAAATGTACCATGTTACAGTAAATTCAAAAATATGGTGTAATTCAGTATTATAACACATACATGACATGCATGTACATTATACATATGCATAATTATTACATGTATATACACACATACAGTACATGTACATGCATATGTTGCATGTAGTGTATACACATGTACATGTATTTGTATTATATTCTATCATATTGAACTACTACATGTATAAATTATGTATAACTTACAGTTTTTTGCTGAAGAGTTTGAACCTCGCACTAAAGAAACACATAGCCATCATATTCGCTTGTTGCAAGGACCCCTCCATGATCATGTTTCAACAACCTATGGCATCACAAGAGACACTGCATTAAATAAAATTAAGTAAGCAGAAATAATATTGCTGGTAGTAAAGTAACATGTACATTTACATGTATTATAGGTATTTCCATGTAACTATGGGACTGCCTCCAGATGTGATGCATGATATTTTAGAGGGTGCAATGCAAGTAGAATTACGCTGTCTACTTACTGCTCTTATTAATGATAAGATAATCAGCTTGCCAGTGTTAAATGAGAGAATTTTATCACTTCCTTATGGTAATGATGTTAGCGATCACCCAAAACCACTCCCAGAGACATATTTCACTAGAAACACAAAGAAAATGGGAGGTTAGATTATTTTATGTACGTTGTACCATTATGATGCTTCATTTTTAAAATTATAGCTAGTGAAACTTGGGCATTGGCACGACTTTTACCAATTTTAATTGGTGACTTGGTATCAGAAGAAAATGAGTATTGGCAGTTATATATTTTATTTCTCGACATAGTACAGATAACAATGGCACCAAAATGTACTGTTGGACTTGCTGCACACTTACGTCAATTGATTCATCAACACCATTCAACATTCCTTGAGTGTTATCCAGACAGAACACTTACACCAAAACTCCACTACATGATACACATTCCTCAATGGATGATAAAGTAATATAAAATAGTAATTATTATTAATCATTATTGCCATTAGATGTGGACCACTAAGTAAATTATGGTGCATGCGTTTCGAAGCTAAGCATCGGTACTTTAAACAAATTGCAAAAGTCGTAGGTAACTTTAAAAATATTGCAAAAACCCTTGCTTATCGACACCAACGACGCATGTGTTACATGTTATCAAAGCCTCACCTTATATTTAAAGATGCTATTGAATCTGGTCCATGTAAGTTAAATCTTTCACCATAATTTCATTACATCCTTATAGCTTGTGTAAAGGAAGCATCATCACTTGAATACACATCAGCTTTTTTGAGTTACTTTCCAGGTTTCAATCTAAGAACTCAATTAAATATGTAAGTTTCATGTTTCATGTACACACATGTAATTCAAATTGACTATACAATAACTTTTACATGCAGAGTGAATTGGATTAATGTGAAGGGCACTCAGTACAAAAGAAATGACTGCCTTCTAATTGAATTTCAAAATGATGAACCAGTTTTTTCAAGAATTGCTGATATTGCTTTTGTAGAGTCATGTCCTGGTCCCATTATTATAGGTGAAGCTCTGACTACTTTGTCATACAATTCTCATTATCACTCATATGAAGTCCGTTCAAATGGTACTTTCCTTATCATTGATTTAGACAAAATAATAGATCACAATGTCCTAACAATGTATCAGACATTTCAGAACTACTCTACTTATTATATAACTCTCAAATACTACATAATAAATGATTTTGATGTTTAAGTATAATCATTACTACTAACTTTTTGCTTTGTTATACATACTCTTGCCACTATATTTGACAACTCATGCACCCTTAAGATATGTCTAGAATAGAGATTGAATAAGTAATAATCATGTAAATAACCACAAAAACTCGCAACAATCATGATTCTTCTTAAGGCAGCCATTTTTTGTAAAAACCACACCCAAAATTGTATACCATGTGTGATCACACAAATACACGTGTAGTATTTACACTGCATGAAATGTGTAAGGTAAACAAAGAGGGTGTAAGTAGGGCATTGTGTTACTGCCACACCATATGTGTGTAATAGAACCAACTTTGTATTTAGAGTGATTGTGTACGAAAAACTGTTTCATGATTCAAGTAGAAGGATATTCCTAGGTGCTTCAAGTTATGACCTTTCAAATGAGGGCCAACAACTTCAAATTCATTTAATAGTGTCACCGATTTGACTACCGACGGTTGTCCTGGAGGAAATAAAAGATTGAGGATCGTATTTAATGAACTTTTATGTCATCACTTGTCTCAAACTCACTATCAATAGTGAGTACCTCAACGGAATGAAATAGCTTTTCAAGTTAAGCTTCCTGATGAAATGAGGACTTCATAGGTATGGCTCAATTGTGGATATATATCTATCTGAAAGAATGAGTTTCCTAAGAAAGATACCACAGTCTATGAATTCGTAAACTATATCAGATACAAATCTGTTGTCATGACAATCAGGCGGAAACATTGGCTCAGGAGTAGTAGGGTCAGCAAATTTATGATAATGATTGGCAGTAGTAAGACGAAAGCAAGTCAGAGCACAACGATAAATACCCTGAGTGTTGAGAGTATTTCCTTTCTTAAAGTCAGTGATTATAAAATCCTGATTTATCATAATAGTTAGTTTCAAACTAGAGAAGCTATATAAACTAAAAGTATTATTTTATCTAAACCAACTTGAACTTGTCTCGTACATAATACATAATTCCTAAGTATTGTTTATTTTTAGTGACTGGTGAGGCCAACTTTGAAATGGAAAAAACCAGCCTCACTGTAGGTGGTTTTAATCAACCAGATGTTGCAAGGTACATCATTGAACTTCCTGGAAACAGT
>NW_003548460.1:0-9046 GCF_000090795.2 Amphimedon queenslandica | reverse complement strand
GAGGCTTTTAGTTTAATCTTCTATATACCGGTAAGTTTATGATCATTTAAGTAGCTACAAAACTGAGGTTAATAGGCCCTTTTTAAAGAGAAATAGCTTATCACTATAAATCCATAGCTAAATGTTGTCTGAAAAAATATTTTTGTTTTGTGCCCTTAACTCAATGGCCTCATATAGTTCAGCCTTCAAATTTTTTATACAGATATATGATTCTATTGTGGAGGTTAATAAGATATTTTTACATCTGAATTCTACCATACATATTATATACAATTATTTTTTCATTTTCACATATCATATGACTCCAACACTTTTGTAGGTAGTGATTTTCTTAAATGCAAGGAATACAATTTGTAAAAATCATTGAGAAAATAGTCAATAGCAAAGAAGCTATCATATTTCTTTCTTGTGTTCAGGAAACAGCAGAGAAGTCTCTTCACCAAGACTGCAGAACCATATTTTAATTTTTCATATACCATTTTATTCTAATAATCTGTACAATTTAATACGGTATTGACAACTAGCATTTCCTGCCACGAAAGGTGGTTTCCAATCCCTTTCATGTAGTATATTATCTATGTTTAATTATAGGTAACAAACCACACCCACTTCCAGCATTGTATTTCTTAAAGGTTTCATTTTCTTTATGAGTTTCTAAGAATAAGAATAAACTATAACATCCAACTAAATCCATAATCCGTCCAATAGTTAGATGTTGAAACTACATTTAATAATAAGATAAATGTAACGATAGAATAGATAAAATTAACATTATGTACCTCATCAAGATCTAAGGACTCTCCCATTTCTTGACGCTCATAATCACATTTAACTAAACGACATCTCTCAATAGGAATATGAGGAGCTAATTTCATTAACTGATAAAGAAATAAAAGAATAAATAGATATAGATTAACTTAAAATAAACCTCATAAGCTTTATCCAGTACTGTGGGTAGTAATTCATCTTTATGTACTTCAAGGAATGACTTCTTTAATTTACCAGTAACAGGATTATTACAATACAATATGATCTATAAGAAAATAAGTAAACAGTAAATACTTAGTCTGTCTCACTCTTACTAAACACATTTCTTTTTCAATTTGTTCTTTCTTTGTCCTCTGTCTTTTTTCCTCTGCCTCTAGTATTTCTGATCTCTCTTTATCTGTTAACTCTTTCATTGTCTCTCTATTGTCTCTAAATAATTATAAACAATAAGAGGTGTATGTAAGTGTGTGTGTATACATAATGTGTGTGTGTGTTCATTAGTACTTGTAATATATGACATATCCATCATTATATAGTCCTAATGAGTATGTGTCTGAAGTGATGGAATACCATGTCAATTCATTCTCAATATCAAGACATGATGTCCCAACTAGAAATGATTTACCCTAATAGAATCAGAGAGAATATTAATATGTGTATACTTCAATGATTATAACCTCTGAATAAGAGATATACTCAGTAGGAACTCCACTTAACTCTGACAACTGCAAAAACAATTAATAATTATATTGATACATGTTGTAATCAATCTTTATTATAATTTCTTACAGTACCTTTTTAATAAAATCCATAGGAAAATGATACTTATCCAGTATAATTTCTTCTATTGGATCAACTGAAAATTGTGATGGATGCCATCTTATAACATACATCTGCCTCTGTCCATAATCCATCTTCTTCTCTGGTCCTAATGAAATATAAATGCATAGAAATATATTAATTACTATAGATCCATCACGTAAAGTACAGTATGAGTATACTGAAAATACCATATAGTGCTTTAATTTGGCGGAGTTTTATTTTGGCAATTTGCAAGCAAAATCACCCAATATTAAAAGCACCAATCATTAATGCGCATGCTTAGTCATGCATGTGTACACAAAAATTGCCAAACGATTACAATTTTACAGCAAAATCACCAAAAACAAAACACTATACAGTATACTGAGATATACTGACCTTTCAGTGGTTCCACATACATTTCCCTAATGCCACTAGTATCAATCAACTCATTAAGATATACTCTACCAGGGGACACTCCATTTTTCTTACGTAATCTCATTCTACATAATAAGTCACATGATAGTCACATGATAGTCACATGATGCACTTACTTGTCTAATCCAAGGACACAGTCAATTCCTTGTACTTTTGCTTCTTCAATAATTTGTTCCTTAAATTCTCTCACTGGTGTATCCTCAGCAACAATAGACTCCATCATAAACTTTAAAAACTAAAAATAAAATAAAATTATAAGCAATAATTATTAATGTGTTTTACCTCTATACTGTTAACTTGTAATAAATATAATTTAATTCTGTGCTCTCCTATTCGTAATGGTCTGCCCAGTTTTACTATCAACTAGTATAAGCAAAGTAATAAAGAGATGAGTGTGTGTGTGTTCTTAGTCCTTACAATACAGTAGGTATAATGGAAAGAAGTGAATGATCAAATAAAATGCTAAACTACATGCTTACCTTTGATTCAGATAAATTCATTAATATCTTATTCTCATCCAGTCTCTCCAATTCATATACTTCATACCCATTGATTCCACACACTCTAAAACCAGTAGGTGGTACACCAATCAGTGGAACTAGCTCTTCCTTCAATTCAGCTAATGTTATTCTCTTATCAACTTGTACCTGTATCTCTGTATTGAATATAATGTTTATAACAATACAAATTAACAATTTATCATTACTTCTTTCTTTTTCTATATTCTCTTCCTTTGATATAACTTTCATTGTTATTCTTCCTTTTCTTCTATTAGTTGTAGTGGGTGTGCTAGCTTTAGGTCCAGGAGGTATTATAATGTACAGTAGTATTGAGTTGAAGTGAAATTCAATAAATTTGTACATCAAACTATCTCTGAATCCTTTTTGATAATCTTCAGGATCTGACGATACATACAGCAACTGAGTGTGTGACTGTGTGTGTGTGTAGAGGAAAGATGAATGTATATAAATGAATATCATTTTTAAAATAGAGACATTGGCTGAAATGCATGCTCAGTGACACATGGCTTTGAAGTACTTTTTGACAAAATCATAAAATAAAATCCCCACTAATATATACATGTATACCAACCAGTATATGCATGTATAATTATACAAAACTGCTGTAAGTTTAGTCATTTTTTTGATATTCACAAAACTAAAATCCTCTATGCTAAAAATGAAAGTAAACTTTGGATGGATAGGCAAAAGCTTAATCCCTCAAAAGTTTCCAGCTATAGTATAAATAAAGTATGAACTAACAGTACTGTGCCCTCTCATATCGAGTATCTTCTTTAAAGTACCTCCTACATCACTCCAGTCATCCTTCTCCCTCATCACTACTCTCATACATGATGAATTGAGATTACATGCCTAGAGAAGAAATGGACCAGATCAATGGAGGGAGGGAAGGAGAAAAATATCAGTATATCCTTCCTCTTACTTCTCCTATATGTTGTTTTAAGTTTTCAACAGTCCAACCTAGCCATACTCTCATTGCTTTAGGTGGTCCTACTACACCACTTGAAAGAGCAACCACTGATACTCTAATAGCTAGACCATAAAATACATGTACATGTAATCATAGATAATATTAGAGTAAATGCAAGGGATTGAAAACTTCTGTTTGTGGCAGGAAATGCTAGTTACCTACACCATAATAATTTTTCTATTTAAATTTTTACTATTTACAATAAGGATTCACCAAGAAAATTTTAATAGATTATAAACAGCACAGCTTCATAACAGTTTTTCTCAAATTGTGTTAATATTATGTACATCAAGCTTTGTTTTAATATCACATTCAAATGTGTCAATCATTGAACTGTAAAGAACAAGATACAAACAAAGGTCCTGCAAAAATTTTAAATTGATTATAAATCAGTCACCAAATCTGTCATCAGAGTAATTTTTGTTGCATGTTTTCCAATTATGTATACAATAGTTGGTAATAGTTAATTTCTGGTATTACTCCTTTTATACTCTCAAAAAACTACAACACCCCAATAACAGGTCAATGAATCAAACTTTACCCACAGTTATCAATATTATTTTGTTTCGAAAATTATAGGTAAACTGTAAGGGAGGTATCTGTAATGCTCCTAATTGTCATTGCAGAGGATGAACACAAGTCACTTTAGAATTATGGACACCAGACAGTGAAAGAAAATGTCCGCAAAGGGAAACACAACTGCCATATTTCCTTAAAATCTTTTCACCCTCAAATTCTATCCGCCCTTGGATTATATCAACACCATTAAGAAGACTGAATGAAATAATATTCGCCCTTAAATTACCGTATACGCCATATATTTCATGGGTATAACATTTCATTTTTTGGCTGCATTTTTGTATTTGCAAATAAAAATTTTGAGATTTTAATGTAATTACTACACCTACTATATAATCAGCACACTATTTTGCGGATTTTAATTTTGCAAATTTTTCCAAAACGTGAAAATCACAAAATTTAATCCCTGCCAAATATATGGCATATACGGTATTACCACATGTTGTGCATGTGCAGTAGTATTGATGCATACTGGGTAATTGCACATGTTAGCTGTAGAGGAAGCCCAAAAAGTTGGGGCAGCTGATAATAAAATGGAGCTGAAGTTATTAGTCTTCGCCCTTGAATACTATTTGCCCCTGCATGTATTGTACCAGCAGTGCTCTTCTGAAATTAATAGTACCAGTGGATAGAATTAAAAAAATACAATATGCCAGGCTACATAGGCAACCTAATGAGATACACAATGGAAGTTTCTATCCCTTTAATTTACTCTAATATCTATATGATGTAATTATAGGTAACAACGCACACCCACTTTCAGTATTGTATTTCTTAAAGATTTCATTTTCTTTACAAGTTTCTAAGAATAAACTATAACATCTAACTACATCCATAATCTGTCTAATAGTTAGATGTTGAAACTACATTAAATAATAAGATAATTATAACAATAGAATAGATAAAATTAACACTGTGTACCTCATCAAGATCTAAGGACTGTTCCATTTCTTGACGCTCATAATTATATTTAACCAAACGACATCTCTCAATAGGAATATGAGGAGCTAATTCTGCTGTCTGGTTAAGAAATAAAAGAATACATGGAAATAGATCAACTTAAAATATACCTCATAAGCTTTATCCAGCACTGTGGGTAGTAATTCATCTTTATGTACTTCAAGGAATAAACTGTTTAATTCCCCAGTAACAGGATGATTGAAATATAATATGATCTATAAAATAAAAATAAGTAAATAGTATATATTTAGTCTGTATCCCTCTTACTAAACACATTTCTTTTTCAATTTGTTCTTTCTTTTTTCTCTGTCTTTTTTTCTGTGCCTCCTGTAGTTCTGATCTTTCTTTATCTGTTAACTCTTTCAATTTCTCTCTATTGTCTCTAAATAATTATTATAAACAGTAAGAGGTGTATGTAAGTGTGTGTGTATACATAATGTGTGTGTGTGTTCATTAGTACTTGTAATATATGACATATCCATCATCATATAGTCCTAATGAGTATCTGTCTGAAGTGATGGAATACCATGTCAATTCATTCTCAATATCAAGACATGATATCTCAACTGGAAATGATTCGCCCTAATAGAGTCAGAGAGAGTACTAATATGTGTATGGTTCAATGATTATAACCTGTGTACAAAAGATATATATGGCAGGAACTCCACTTAACTCTGACAGCTGTAAAAACAATTAATAATTATACTGATACATGTATGTAATCAATCTTTACTATTATTGGCCTCGCCCAGCTTTGCGTAGGCGAGGACTAGGTACTCGCGGTTTGTCTGTCATTCATTCATTCATTCATTCTGTGTGCTCTTTTTTGTCTTTGAGAATGTATATCTTTGCAATCGCGTGCTCTAAATCTGTGAGAGCTTCTCTTCTGTTAGGAAAAGTCTTGCTTTAATGCCTTGAGATGTTTAGAGAGCAGCTCTAGCTAGTAGAAGCTTTTTATCTCACGAGAAAATGCCCAGCAATAGCAGTAGTACTCTGGAAGTAAATGACTCTTTTCCAGTAAATCAAGACTATTTATACATTTAATATGTGTGGAACTCTTTATATCTTTCTTGTTGGTGAGTTATAGCTTCTTGAATTTCAACCCAAGTGAACTGTAGGTAGTCTAAAGGTCCTAAACTCTCTCAAATCACTCAATTTACATCTAGGCAACAGTATTTGTGCCATTATAATGTCATATAGTGCTTATAAGAAGAGAAAAATATGAAACTTCCTTCTTGTTGCAGGGCTTGCTGCCATCTATGCTCAGAATGCTGCCATCAAATAATTAATTAATAGATCTAGTTGATGATGTCATACCACGCCTCCAATTTGGGAGTAGCTAGCTGGAGTAGCTTGCATACTGCAGTAGTCGGTAGATCTATGCAAGCTAGCTGCTATCCCTCAGGAGTACACTTGTTTTATATATGCAATTTGCATGTTTAAGTTCTTTTAATATTGATAATCAAACAGCTATAGGGGTGAGGCCACGCACTGTAGGTGTCTCATTTCTTACAGTACCTTTATAATAAAATCCCTATGAAAATGATACTTATCCAGTATAATTTCTTCTATTGGATCAACTGAACATTTTGATGGACGCCATCTTATCACATACACCTGCCTCTGTCCATAATCCATCTTCTTCTCTGGTCCTAATGAAATATACATGTAATATATTAACTACTATAGATCTATAATGTAAACTACAGTATGAGTACACTGAAAATACCATATAGTGCTTTAATTTGGTGGAGTTTTAGTTTGGCAACTGGAAAGCAAAATCACCCAATGTTAAAAGCACCAATCATTAATGTGCATGCTTAGTAATGCATGTGTACACAAAAATCGCCAAATTAAAAGCCACCAATTAAAATTTTACAGCAAAATCACCAAAACAAAACACTATACAGTATACTGAGATATACTGACCTTTCAGTCGTTCCACATACATTTCCCTAATGCTACTAGTATCAATCAACTCATCAAGATATACTCTACCAGGGGACACTCCATTCTTCTTACGTAATCTCATTCTACACAATAAGCCACATGATAATCACATGATAGTCACATGATGTACTTACTTGTCTAATTCAAGGACACAGTCAATTCCTTGTACTTTTGCTTCTTCAATAATTTGTTTCTTAAACTCTCTCACTAGTGTACCCTTAGCAACAGTACACTCCATCATAAACTTTAAAAACTAAAAATAAAATAAAATAAGTAATAGTAATTAATGTGCTTTTTATGGCTTTTACCTCTATACTGTTAACTTGTAATAAATACAATTTAATTCTGTACTCTCCTTCTTGTAATTCTCTACCCAGTCTTACTATCAACTAGTATAAACAAAGTAATTAAAGAGATGAGTGTGTGTGTGTTTTCTTAGTCCTTATAGTACAGTAGGTATAATGGAAAGAAGTGAATGATCAAACAACATGCTAAACTACACGCATACCTTTGATTCAGATAAATTCATTACTAACTCATCCAGTCTCTTCAATTCATATTCTTCATTACCACTGATTCCACACACTCTAAAACCAGTAGATGGTACACCAATCAGTGGAACTAGCTCCTCCTTCAATTGAGCTAATGTTATTCTCTTATCAACTTGTACCTGTACCTCTGTATTGAATATAATGTTTAATGACCTTTTTATGATAATACAAATTAATATTTCTATTTACTTCTTTCTTTCCCTTTATTTTCTTCTTCCATTGTTATAACTTTCATTATTATTTTTCCTTTTCTTCTATTAATTGTAGTAGGTGTGCTAGCTTTAGGTCCAGGAGGTATTGTAATGTCCAGTAATATTGAGTTGAAGTGAAATTCAATAAATTTGTACATCAAACTATCTCTGAATCCTTTTTCATAATCTTCAGGATCTGATGATACATACAGCAACTGAGTGTGTGATGACTGTGTGTGTAGAGGAAAGATGAATGTATATAAATGAATATCATTTTTAAAAAAGGCTGCAAAAGTCGTCGCAGCCATTTTTAAGTGGAGTAAATTCTACTTAGTAATGCTACCACATTGCTAATAGAGACATTGGCTGAAATGCATGCTCAATGACACATGGCTGTAAAGTACTTTTTGACAAAATCATAAAATAAAATCCCCACTAATACATACACTAGTATATATATATGCATGTATAATTGTACAAAACTACTGTAGGTTTAGTAATTTTGTTGATATTAACAAAACTACCGTAGATTGGAAATTTCGTTGTTAAAATATTTTCGTGGTTGAAGCATGGATAGTAGAGCAGAGCAGTAGAGCAGGGTACTATCCATGGTTGAAGTGACCCATAAAATCTTGACACATGAAATATTTTCTACAGCAAATAATTAGATTAGCGGAATTAGTCTATTCTAATAGAGCCTCGTGCTGGCAGGATACGCCTAATGAAGGCCTGAAGCTCTCACCCAAGAGGCTCCTTGTCAGTTTCAGTGCTGTCACGAGCAACTTCCATCGAATAGCTGTCCACCATTGTCAAGAGTTAGTAGCCACGTGTCCCATTTATGACGCATCCAAAATTTTGTGTTAAAAAAATTCATGGATGGGTCAACTAACGAAAATAAACACCTTGAAAAAATATCACACCAATTATTTTTAACACAAAAATTTCCCGATCTACGGTAAAATCCTCTATGCTAAAAATAAAAGTAAACTTTGGATGGATAGGCAAAAGTTTAATCTCTCAAAAGTGTCCAGCTATAGTATAAATAATGTATGAACTAACAGTACTATATCCTCTCATATCGAGTATCTCCTTTAAAGTACCTCCTACATCACTAATATCACTGAATGAAGTATCACTCCAGTAATCCTTCTCCCTCATTACTAGTCTCATACATGATGAATTGAGATTGTACGCCTAGAGAAAGAAATGGACCAGATCAATGGAGGGAGGGAAGGAGAAAAATATCAGTTTCCTCTTACTTCTCCTATATGTTGTTTTAAGTTTTCAACAGTCCAACCTAGCCATGCTCTCATTGCT
>NW_003548432.1:0-9163 GCF_000090795.2 Amphimedon queenslandica | reverse complement strand
ATGATAGGTATAGGTATGAATTAAATGAATGAATGAATGTTGAGCACAAAGGAAAGGTTAGCACTTGAGAAATACTCTGTTTAACTTCATAATGTTCTAGATATTTAAGAAATTAATAATGGTATAATGAAGCATATAAGGTTGGTACGTACATTTTATTAGTGTTGCTTTTATTGTTGCTTCCTTTAACATAGAAATCACTGACTAAAAACGCAAAAAGTATACAGTCCATTAGTCAATCTGCACCTCTACATGAAAGTATGACTTCTTCATGTTGGTATTGTATATAATCCCTGACTTTTTTAGTCACAGCTAGCTCATCAGACAAAGGCCAATTGATCAAGAAATTAAAGACAGAATACAACAGATAACTTACTTTTAATTTTTGTGATTTTTAATATTAAATTTAAAAATTATTATAGTTATTAATTAATAGTAATAATAATAATAGATCTAATTGCAATGAATATGTAATGAGTTCAGTCATGAATCATTACCGTATACTAGTGATGGGCGAATCCAGAAATTTGCATTCGATTCCGATTCTGAATACTTCTGAGACTGGAATCGATGGAATCGAATACCGATTCCGAGACTACATCTGCGCATGCGCAAAGCCACGTGGTATCAATTACAGCAATAATTAAGGTATTAACTGCTGATTTATTAACTATTATTAATATTAAAAGGTGTGGTTGGGTGTGGTTTAATTCGGAATCGTTTCAAACGATTCCTACTTCTCTTTCGATACGAGTACGATTCCATTCGGAATCGAAGGATCGAATACTCCGGACTCGGAATCGCCCATCACTACCGTATACGGAGTGATACAGGATGTTTTACAGAAAGTATGTCTCCCGTAGCTACATCATGATACGGTTTACTGCCCAAAGTTAGTGTATCACAATGATCTACGGTACCTGATACACTGCCGTAATCTGGACAGATACAGACTTCAATTCTTGGCTGTGTACCTAACTGCAATTTTAATTCACTACTAATTAATGTAATTATTAATAATTGCTTATTTTTGCTAAGAGCACGATCTTCGATTGTAAAGGTGGACTTATTACTGGCATTAGCACATCCAGCAATGTATTTTTTGACAGGAGATTAGAAATCTGAAGGAAAGATTATTATACTTGACAGTACAACCAGTGGCGGATCTGGGTGCAAGTTAATGGTAGGGCCAGGAAGTGGGTGTGTCCACTTTTCAACCAGTTATTTTATGGTTATGCATCTTTTGGCCATTTTTATGTAATATATATAACATGGCTTCNGAGGTGTGTATCAGCAATATAGGACCCTCGCCCCTCGATATCTGCCCTCGGCTTCGCCTCGGGCAGATATCTCGGGGCTCGGGTCCTATATTGCTGATACACACCAAGAAGACATGTTATATATAGTATATTCTGTTGTTACTGTAAGATCTATGGATCTACAGAGGCGGCCCGGTTGAGAAACTCTAACTTGGCATTTTGTTCCTGTTCCAGGAGATTAGATTTCCCCATTTCCCCTCTCTCTTATTTTATAGGAGGAACGATGAAAGCCTTCTGGGAGCTTTCTGCTAACATCTACCTCCGTATAGAAGCTTCCTTTTCATTGAATATAATCGCATCTAGTCTACTACTAGGCTGCCATTTTTTACCACGTGATGGTTACAGCGCATGTGCAGATTGCTCTTGCATCTGATTACTGATAACATTCCCAATGAATCTCATTAATTTCATATTCTACCTAGTGAATATCGTTAACTAGCTGTGGTTAGGTTGATATGGCTTATATAACACCCGGCGGTCCCTTTGATCTTACAGTAGCTATAGTATATGATGGGTTTCAACAATTTCCTCATCTATGCTGTGCTTGAAGAGCATTTGTAAGTACTCTGGTGTGGCTTGTGGTTTGCTTTATCAAAACTTGAGGCAGGGAATTGTTTACATTGCATCTAATGAATCTCATTACTGACTTCTGATGCCCGGGCCATGGCTCGTCTAGGCCCGGGCCCAGATCCGCCACTGAGTACAACAGATAGAGTTCAACATGTACCAGTGTTGTTTGTGCACTGTGTGGTACCATATGTATTGTTTCAAAGCCTGTGGCCTTAAAGATGATTTTGTATGTATCTTATGTCAGGTACCACAGACTATCCCTTGGAAAGTTTCCGGATTCACTGACACCATGCACATTTGATAATTTCGATACACTGTGCTTCTGCTACACTGCCAACTGGCAACAGCACTGGCGGTTTTAAGGGGGGCCTGGAGGGCACAGGCCCACCCTGTTCGCAAAATTCTAATTAAAGCACTAGTATTTTTAATGTAAATGCCTCCCAGGCCATTCTTGACTGACTCTTCTAGTGCCCTTTCCTGTATATAGTGCCCCCTCTGTTTCATTGACCTGGCACCGCCACTGGCCAACAGGATCATACAGATTTCACTTTGAGGATTGGAAATAGTGAATTTGAGAAAGTACTTCACTTAAACCCAAGACTGTCCTGTACCGACTAAGGTTGATGATATTTAGATCTAAAAGCATATAGATCTACAGGAAGGAAGAGTTGCAATTATGAAGCACATGAATATGGCATCAAATGTTATTGGAAGCTTTTTTGGGCATGCATGAGTTTGATAAGACCCTATCTTTTCTGAAACATGTATAGAGTATTTATGTTACAAAGAAATATCCCTCCTCACATTGTCCACATACCGTGGCAGAAGACGAAGTCAGAAGAATGTGTCCCTTCAGTTTTAACTTACTTAATGCTGATGGAGAGATTATAGATCAAGTAAGGAAATTTTTTTCTCCCTCAGGAGACATTTTTTAGACATACCTTGTGGCAAATTTTTTTACCCACCACCTAATGTGGATCAAATCACATATCTGTGATAGATAAAGACAACAAGCAAAAGATGGAATGCTTTTATGAATGTCATGGTTAACCTACTGTAACTGAGGCTAAGTTTAGTTATGACAGCCCATAGATAATACCTTTTAATGCCCAATTGTCTGGTTACCAGTGCGAACAGCTGCCTAGAGTAATTGTTGCATTTGATCAAATAATTATACAGATTAGCTGAATTTTCATTGCATAGTGGGATACATTATACTGCTGTGATCAATTGGCATGGAAAGAAATTTTTCTACCATAATGGCGTTGGTTCAACTTAAGAACAGAGATTTTTGGAGCTCAGCTTAAAACATTTACAGCAGCAAGGCTCTTATGCTTATTATTTTCTTTCTCATTAGAATTGTTTGTACTTATGCACATGCATTTATTCTCCGCAATTTTATGATTAAAATTAATAAAGTTGACACCATACTAACAAGGTAAATGTAGATCATTAGTAATCTTCTAATAAAACAATAATAGATCTATGCAGGGATTATGGACTTAGCCTTTAGCCCTTTACCCTTGCTTGATGTCCATTGTCAGTCCATCTTGCTATCTACTTCCATCTCGTAATTCTCGTTTGTCGTCCCTTTTTGATGCCCCATGTCCACATCCCATTTTTACCATTGACGTCCCAGTCCCCATCCCTGTTTTACCAACCCCCACCATGTGCCATCTAAATTATGCATGTAGAGCAACTGCAGTCTGAGTTTAGAATAACATTTATTATGTATTGAGAAACTTCTGTATCACAGCACTTGTAATATTTTTAATTTTGAAGGCAGCAATATTAAAATCAAATAAAAGGTAACACAAAAAGTAAAAGTGGCATCAATAAAACATTTCTCATTGAAAATTTTTAGTCACTGTCACGGTCACTATTAGCGTTAATTGTTTCTTCAAAATCATTGTCTCTAGATGACTCATTATAGATAAGCTCAGTGGCATTAGAAAAATTGTTTGGAACATCAGAATTCATTTCTTCAGTTCTGTTAATAGCAATAGTATGAACAAAGTCATCTCTTGTCCAGCCATAAACAATAGCATTCATAAAACCTTGCAAAGGTAATGTGAGGGACTACCAAAAATTAATAAAAAATTTTGAGGCTAATAAATGGCATTTTAGTCTTACTTGTGCATATATAAACCCTTTAAAAATATCAAATAATGAATCATGGCTGTGGTTTGTTGCCTCATCATGATCATGGGCCAAATAGGATGAAAGAAAGACAACAAGAAGGATTGCAAGTACCATATCTAGATGTATAAAAACTATAGAGTAAATTATTCAAAGCATCTTACTGAATAGACCACTGCAAATAAATACACTAATAAACAGAACAACACGTTTTTTAGCTTCAGAGTGCCCTACTTCAATACGATTTTTTTCAGCCGATCCATATTTGCTATGATTAGAATTATCAATAGCTTTCCGTCCAAAAACTAGTTGCTCTAAATAATAAAAAAAACAAACTAAAAGTTCCTTAAAAATTTGCTGTACCATGTTCTTGTCGAATTTTTTTGATTTTGTTAAGAATTTTCTTGTAAAGTACCTTTAAAAAATAAATTTATAGAAAAGGGAAAAATATTTGTTTTAATACTTCACTAACCATAAGCAATATAAAGGCCAGTAGATAATGTAGTATTATGACTATGCCAAGGCCAACCATTAGCCTTGCTTGCAGATGTCTCATAATCATTGTATTCTATGAAAGATATTTTAAATCATACTCAGGAATAAGATAATTTACCTTGTTAATATCTTTTACAGCAGGAAATATATTTATAAGAGATGGTATACACCTAAATGTAAAATAGAGTTCACATAAAAAAGGGTTGATTAAATACCAGCATGAGCATTCGTTAACTTTTGAGAGCAAATCTGTATTGCTACCTATAGTGACACTAAAGACTAGTATGATGAAAAACAAAGGGAAGGACCTATAATGTATACTAGCATGAATAAAGTATGAAAAATGTGAACATACCATGCAACACTGTAAACAGGCACAGTTACTTTCCATGAAATTTCATTTCGAATTGAGTGAGCCTATAACGATTATTTCAAAATCTGCTACTATCATCATTAATGCCTACCAAAACACTATTCAGGTCTGTCTTTCGAATTTTTGCATATGCAAACACTGAATATACTACAGTTAAATTAACAGCGATACATTCCATTACCTAAGAAAGGAAGCTCTAAATGAGGCAACATAAATGATCATTACAGCTGTTATAAGTGTGAGAGAATAGCACCAAGCTGCCTTATCTCTTGCACTTGAGAGCCATATTGATGATCCAGTTATCCACAGTAGTGCTAACAAGCAATCAGACAAGGAAAGCATAAAAATTGGATGAACTTCTGAATGTAATAATCTGCGCTTCCAAATAACTGAGAAAATTATGGAAGTGGCTCCAAAAACTCTACAGTAAAATAAAATAGGAATTTGCTGACAATATTTAATATCTACTTTGCTAGATATCAAGAGGCAAACAATCACCCACTGAACTTAACGGGGTGAGTAAAATGCTTTTAAAGTATAGAACTGTGAACTTATAATTGGGGCGAGCCTGAGCTCGCCCCACTCTAGCTATACTCTCAGTCACGCCCCGTCTGTCCCTCTGTCTGTACTGTATGTCTGTCCTCGTACGTCACCCCTATTTATGCGTAGATCTAATACGGTAGATAGATACTATGCATGCATTACCAATGCAATTTTCAATTTTTCATTGAAAGTGGGAGCGGTCACAGTAAAATAAAAATGGCAACCAACACACTGGAAGAATTCATGAGCTTTCTAGCAGCAATATAAGGCAGATACACCGTCCAAAGACTTCCCCAGCAGCTATAGAAGGTTTTAAATTCAATTAATAACCTATGAAGCTCGTCTTTACTGATGCAATTGCTATTAAAACTGTGAAAGTCAATCAAGCTTTTTCTCAGTCATAATATTGGATAATATTATATCTAAAGCTAAGTAAAGCATTATTACAGACATTTATAGGCAAGAAATGTGTATGTGAAACTAGAAGACTAAAAGTTTATTAATTTTATCAGCAGCATTAAACTTTCATCATGTAAATCATGTTTGCTATGCCTAAATCATGATGCATGCTTTGAAATCATCGGGAGTAGATTATAGATGGATAGATCCAGTGCCATAATTGCTTTGCTAGCTTAGGCTCGCCCCTTAATGTTCTACATTGCTTCTAGTAGTTCATAGTGGCAATCATACCCTTATGCGGAACATACACTGAGCAACTTTGCTGATGGCAACTTGTGGTCAGACCTTTGATGTGATTGAGCAACACTGGGCAACATGTTGCAGAAAGTAGAGAGACTCTCAACTTCTGGCAACATGTTGTCTGACCACATCCAAGGTACTGGCAACAAAGTGGCTCAGTGTATGCTGAGCTTTACCCTAAGAGTGAAGAAATCATTCTAATCCCAGCAATTGCGTCATAGATACCGGCCTATTAATACAGATATCTAGACAATAAGATAAGGAAATACTCACTCTTTCAGGAGAAAGAAAGCAGTTTTCACTGTCAAGTGATTCATTGAAGCAACTCATTTTAGAAGTGGAGTCTATATGGCTGCTTAGCTGGCTTAGCTGCTCAGGAATTCTAGGACGAGTCAAAGGAGGAGCCTAACACCCACTCACGTCACAATGGCTAGCGAGGGAGAGAAGCTTGGATAGATCTTGTTCGTGAATCGAAGCAGATATTGGTGCAGTATGTGTGATGATCTAAATCCTGACCACTTTTCTAGAAATAGCTGTCTGTTGACAAGAAATGAAGTGGGTTATGGCGTAAATTTAGTCGCGGTATTCACAGCACACCATTTGTTAACATGTTAATACGTTATATATACACTGTGTACAAATTAATATTCATGCCATGTCTTTTTGTATACATATAGACTGCCACGTACCGCAGTACTACTAGAGTAAGAGCTCTGAAAGAATGCTTATGAATACCAGTAAATGATAAAAGTTTTACACATTCTTTATCTTTCACTACACTACTATGTATTAGCTAGTACTGTAGTAGTGATGATGTTTCATTGTTTGTATAATCCATGTGCCTACAGTCCCTGTACTAATGTTTACGACTTATATCAAAAGGAAATCAAAAGATCAACACATTTGACCATTTCAATTAGATTTATCATGTAGTTTGAGCTGGTCGGTAGTGATAATAATTCTTTGGAAGTATCATTATATATCACTAGTATAAATTGCATGCATTATTATTGCAAAAATGCTGTGGTAACATGAGGATGGGAACTAATCAATGAACCTTAGTAGTGTCGTTAATGGGAGAAGAGCTTTTATGATCAAGAAATCAAAGTACTTTACATGTTTTGCGTCTCCCTCTATTATTTTGTGAAACTTATTTGTTATAGTATTCATGCATACATGTATATTAAGCGATAATTACCTAATTGCCATTCTAGCCAATAGAAAGTTCTCATGAATATCATACAACTTGGCAAATTATGTAGTCTTGTATTTGAGTTGTGCCACTTTTTAGCATATCACAGGGTGTGTATGTAATATCCCATTGGTGTGTTTTATGATGGTGGATGATCTAGTATTAGTGCAACAATAGTGTAAATAAATGTCAAGATGAAATACACAACAATTATAATACTCACAATACACAGTTATTTTTAATTTATGAGTATGTGTATTTAAGAATAATTAAATACATGTACACTTCACTTATTTGAGTAAATGTATGAGAATTAATTCTGATACACTTACTCTGCCTACTATTGTGAAGTGTATAGTTATTATACATGTTCATGTAGTTTCAATATTTATTCTCAAGACAAAAATAACTTTAATAGTTTAATTGCATGTACATGTATGTATGCGTATAAGATATTTGTATATTCTGTTTTTATAGAATGGACGACTGGATGCAGTGTCAATGGTTCGAATGGTATCATCATTGATAGGGTATGTTATAATAAGTATTGGTAATGTCAGCAATTAAAACTCATTGGTATGAGATATTCATGTATATGATTGATAATTTTAATTTTAAACTAATTTTAAAATTAATGTAGATTATGATTGGCAATTATAACAGTGATATAATAGACTAACATAACTGGGATTGGTTACGGACCGGAAGTTAATTATCAGACTCTGTTATTATTCATTAAAATTAATGGCAGCAATCAATGGCATCTTAGCAAAATGGCTGAATGTAAATTGTTATAACTAAAAAACCAGCAACAAGGAAAATTTAGAAACAACTTTAAACAATGCAAAAACAGGTAAAGAGTCTCTTTATTGTAGTTTCATAGCAATAGGATGTAGTCTATTCTCCTGAGAGGTACGCAAAGGTCATACTATGGCAAACTGGTTTTTCTTGAATATTTCCTAAAGAACACTCTGGAGAAACAAGAGAAGTTGCCTAAACAATGTAATAAACTAAGTAACAACATTTCATGACAAAAATACACTCATAGAAACAAATATTTGGGCTACAGAGGTACGCAAATGGAATTTTAGCTGCAAATTGAAGATTTAAACAATTTAAAACAAATATTAATTTACAATAACCTATCAGAACCTTGAAGCCGCCATTATAACTTTGCAGTAGATTTTTCACAAAGCTAAATACATTTTTAAAAGAGAAAGGAGCAACTTCATACTCCAGACATTGACAGCCGCCATCTTGAAAATCATAACAGAGACTGCAAAAAGTTTTTATACACAATTGATGCGCTCACGTGATCCCATTGCTAATCCCGGTTACGTTAGTCTATTATATCCCTGATTATAATTATCAAGGTTCATTCAAGCATAGAAATTGAAACTTATAGTTATCATAATTCATGCTATAGGAGTTTTATTGGGGATTTTTCAAGGGGAAAATGACAAAAACTAAGAAGAACATTTTTGTGATTTTTTGTACCGATGAGCTAAAACCATTTTTGCTGTAGGCATAAGGTGATTTGCTTGTTAATATGAATTGTGTACTTTTATAATGAGTTCTGGATAATTATAGCAAATATTCACTCTTTTGATTAATACACTCTTTTATATGATGTACCATAAGTAAGGGATATCTTCCCTTTCCCCTTGTAAAAAACACTAAAGTGAACCATTTTAGAGTAAAGGCTGATTCACACTGCACAATTAACGTAAGGTAAGGCTATACGTTAAGACAGAAAGTGCTGTACAAACCAATGGGCACCATTTATGTAAGGTAAGAATAGAAATAATCTTCATTCATACCTCACGTAAACGG
>NW_003548417.1:0-9231 GCF_000090795.2 Amphimedon queenslandica | reverse complement strand
TCAGTCTGGTAGCTGGAATACTTTTTATAGACCAGAATACACTCCATTGTTTGAAGCAAAGTTTAATGACCCAAAACTAGAAAAAGAAGCAATAAAGGTTATCTTACAATGACATTCTTGTTGTCTTTGCCAGCATTTAGCTTGAGCAAGGACTATGTAGTTAAGTGTAGTGTCTGTCTGCAATTTTTTTTACTGAACTGTTACTTTGAGGTTTGCAATTTTATTATTTATTGTTTGTATGTAGTTGTGTGGTGATGACAAGTTGTGCTTGTTTGATGTTGCTGCTACTGGTGACTTAAGTATTGGCGAGGCTACAAAAGAAGTTGAAGAAGACCTACAAATTTTAGAAGAAATACTTCAACCAAGTAAAAATATTTAATGTAAATAAAGTTTAGTTTCTTCTAACCTTTTAAAGCTGTTTGTGATCCTCAATGTGTGAATGGAGCATGTGTTGGTAACAATAGTTGCTTCTGTTCTGAAGGATATCAAGGAATAGCTTGTAATCAACCAGGTAGTAGATCTAATTGAATAATTACAATGTATATATTACTTGACTTGTGGACATATTGAGATTATTGACATTGATGTTATTTCTAGTACTTAATGAATGTGAAGAGAACATTTGTGTGAATGGAGGCACTTGTAGTTTGATTGCTGGAGACACTGTATGCAGTTGTTTAGATCTATATACAGGAATTAATTGTGGTATAATTTATAGTGAATAGATCATTGTGTATTTTTACTTTTTAATTGTAGAGGATTTAATTTCAAGCCCAACATCTTCTCCTTCTCTGACACCATCATCAGCCTCATTGTCTGTGCTTCTTGTGATAGTTTTTGTTGCTTTGGCAGTTATTATTGGAGTGATTGTTCTTATACTGGTGGCAATATTCTGCATACAAAAAAAGAAAAGAGATCTGAAGAATCCTTCTCAGCTCCAATCAACAAATCCTTTTTATAATGATGATCCTGAAGGCGACACTGAAGCATATGAATTGGATTGGCATTCGAAGGACAAAAAAAATGAAAATTAATTGCTGATAGAATAATAATTATTTTGCTACAAAATGATTGTCATGTCTTGTATGTAGTTTAGTATGTAGTATATAGTTTAGTTTATATTTTGCAACAATTAAAAAATTTTAGTTATAAAATGTTAGGCTAGTAAGAAATATTGAAAAAATATTTAACTGACCTGCCTATGGTGTTGGAAATTTCTCATGAACTGAGAAATGAAACTGTGCATGCTTCTGAACAAGTGAACTTAATTCCTCAGACTTATACTAATTGGAAATTATTTCTTATAACAAAGTAAAACAAAATTCATTAAAACTAGAAGTGGCACTTGCTCCAATTGAGTCATAATTTTTCAAAAAATTAAGACAATGATTGGAAAAGGTATTTCAGTAAGGATTAAAATTTTGTTCAAAGTTAAAGTACAGGGGCCTTGGCCAAATTTTTCTTAAAATGGCTGAAATAAATCCTTGATTTAAAATTTTTTTCTGATACGCATACATAATGATTCTCATGTTGTGTAGAAACTTTAGCCTGGCTAATTCTGGTCAAATTGAAATTTTTGAATTTGCTCAAATATTCAACGTAAGTCCTTGTACTACAGTACTGGAACTTTGGCCAAATTTTGCTACAAATGGCTCAGAAAATTTTTTTGATAACAATAATGTTTTAATACACTTATGTACATGTTCTCATGTTGTGTAAAAGCTTTGGAAGATTTTGATAAAATTTGAATTTTATAATAAATTTTTATAGTGGCTTCAAAATTTGTCAATAGTCATATCGGTAGTCTATTTTGGCCAAATTTCACTAAAACTGGCATGGAGAAAAATTTTCATTTAATAATTTTTTCTGATAATCATTTAGCTGGTATGTGATAAGGACTCTTTGAAGTCAGAATTAGCTAAAACTTTCTACATAGCATAAGGACATCAATATGTATCAGAAAATGTAACAAAAATTTGGGGTGATTTTGGAGCCATTTTTTGGGAAAAAGCATGGGCTATAGTATAGGGTATTTTCAAATTTTGACCATTTTAAAAAATGGCCATAACTTGAAAAATTAAAGTCGGAATCGGCTCAAACTTTCTACATAGCATAAGGACATCAATATCTACCAGAAAATGTAATAAAAATTTGGGGTGATTCCAGAGCCATTTTTTGGGAAAAACCATGGGCTATAGTACAGCATATTTTTCAAATTTTGGTCATTTTTTAAAATGGCCATAACTTGAAAAATTGAAGTCGGAATCAGCTCAAACTTTCTACATAGCATAAGGACATCAATATGTATCAGAAAATATAACAAAAATTTGGGTTGATTTAGGAGCCAATTTTTGGGACAAAGCATGGGCTATATATAGTACAGCATATTTTTCAAATTTTCGTCATTTTTTAAAATGGCCATAACTTGGAAAAATTGAAGTCGGAATCAGCTCAAACTTTCTACATAGCATAAGGACATCAATATGTATTTTAAAAATGTAACAAAAATTTGGGGTGATTTCGGAGCAATTTTATGGAAAAAGCATGGGCTATAGCCTTGGGTATTTTTTAAATTTTGACCATTTTTAAAAATGGCCATAACTTGAAAAATTAAAGTTGGAATTGGCTCAAACTTTCTACATAGCATAAAGATATCAATATCTACCAGAAAATGTAATAAAAATTTGGGGTGATTCCGGAGGCATTTTTTGGAAAAAAGCATGGGCTATATAGTACAGGGTATTTTTCAAATTTTGGCCATATTTTTAAATGGCCATAACTTGAAAAATTGAAGTCGGAATTGGCTTAAACATTATACATAGCATAAAGATGTGAATAAAGTCAATAAACACAAAAAATATTTGCTATATTACCATGTTAAAGTAGGTATGTAAACCATCATTCTTATTCCAGTTGATTTCTCTCATAGCAGTGATGACTTTATCCAGTGTACATGTATATACATGTTTGCAAAGACTTGTTAATTCTGGCTCCTTCCTACAATAATATACATGACATGTATAAATAATGATACTGCAATAATATAATATATTATTACAATCAAATCAAGCTCAATTTTTAGTGTTAGTATCGATTAAGTATCAGTGATTGACCTTTAATCTTTCACCAGAAGTCATTGCAATGCCTGATCTCTCACTGCCGGCCAAATTAATGAGATGATACGATTGACACAAGTGTAATCCTCACATTCAATAATCTGAAATAATAATAAAAAGTAGAGAATGAGTGATGGAGGCATGGGAATGAGTCAATGAGATATAAAGGCATGGGAATGAGATATACAAGCATGCATGGGAATGAGATATGAAGTATGAAGATATCAGAACAATATTGATATTTCACCTTATAGTCTGACTGAGTGAGTACTAGTGTGAAGACTAAGTGAGAGCAAGAGCTCCTCTCATTCATTCCAGTGGCAGCTGTGGCTCAGAACCTGTTACCCAGTGCTAGCCATTGCTGCATGAGAAAAGGAGAATAAAATAATAAAATAAAATAACACAAAATGTTAGTATTATCTTAATATCAGTGAATGAAGATGCAAAATATCTGTAAGAAGTACAAAAAGTTTAAATTTTCCTTTCCCTCTTGCTCTTTATTCTATCTCCTCTCTCCTCCTCTTTTTCCTTCCTTTCTCTCTCTCTTTCTTATGTTGAGAAGTCTTCAACATAAGGCCAGTCACTGGGTGTTCTCTAACTCTTAACTACATAAAATAGCAATGATAAAGCACACAGTATAGTATTATTATTATTATTATTATTATTATTAGTATTAGTATTTTTATTAATAGACTTTACAGCACAAAAAAACAAAAGTAAAATCACATAGGAATAAAATGTGTGCTGAAGGGAACCCAGTAAATATGCTGGGTCCCTAAAAAATAAATAAATAAAGTAATAAATAGATAAACACAATTATGATTATTGATAAGAATTATGAATAATGCAGTTACATTAAGGACACATGATATGGAAGGTGCATGGATTGTTAACATCAAAACAGGACATGAATATATTCCAAAAATGATTATTGTCCTCACCCACGCCTTAGGTGAGGGTACTGCGTTCATTGTGCCAGTGTGTGCATGTGTGTGTGTGTGTGCATGAAGTGTGTTATGGCACCATTTTACCATAGGTTCTATACCTATCTAATCTATGATTTTATTATAATGAATTAATGATATTTTTGCATATTTTGATTGAGCATGAGCTGAGCTGAGCCATGGATATTAGATGCATGGCCTCACCTTTATTCCAGCCACACCTTTGCTGCAGCAGCTAAACCAAAAGCAGAAAAGTAAGCAACATTCCTTCCAAAATTTTGGAAAAATGTTACTGTTTCACATTTGTTGTGTTACATTTCACTGGTTGTGGCAAGGCCATGTGCTATAGTGCACTCGTTTAGTAAAGTGATAGCTTGCGGATGAGAGACTGAAAGAATGTTAAAAGCATCTATGGTAAAAGGAAATAATAATGAGTTGGAGTCTTACATGAGTTTTGCTCTTGTGTTTGGTTGATGCCAAGAGATTGTGAATCCTTTATTTGTATTCATAATAACTGACCTCCAGCAACTTTATATGAAGTCTGAGAGAGAAAGGAAGAGAGTAGATATATACATGTACAAGTATATTACAAATGTATCCCACATACTTCTTCCTGATTATACAGTTCATTAGCAAACTGTGGTCTGATGAATTATACTGAGGAGATGAAAAATATTAAGGACTGATGAAAATTAAGAATGGTCAAAATTTATAATGGACTAGCCAATCAATTTTTAATACTATTAAAAATTAAATTAACTTGGGAGTGGGGGACGAAGAGAAGAGGTCTGTAAGCAAAGAGAGTTTGTAGCTCGGTTTATAGTCTTCGTGAGGTCTTTTCTACACAAAATATTTTAAAGTATGTTCTTCTAGGTGTTCTTTTTCTTTATGTTTTATCTTAGGATCTTCATCTTCGAGCTCATATTCGCGTCATTACATCGGAATTAAAACCGTGGCAAAAAAGTGGCAGCTTGATTGGGATAATCCATTCGACTTGGATCTAAGGCAACTGTAAGGGATGACACAAAATTAAGTGTTTGCGTATTCTAAACCTAGAGTTTAGTTGTCAAGTAGTGTCATGAATCAAAGTTTACGATATTTAGCAAGGTGATGTCACCTGCATTGAGCTTGACATGTACTAATCATAGTGTTTGCGACCAGTATCAAGATGATCTTATCAGAAAGTATATTAACATACGAAAATAAACAGATAGTTAAAAATAGAATATAGATATACAGCTAATAACAAACACGGACGGCGGCTGGAAACAAGAATACACAGAGAAGCATGGAGCTTTGAGAGTATCTCTTGATTCTCTTCCACAGCAACTTTTGATGTCTTGATCAATATCTGAAGTGGTCTTGATCACTTGATTTTATCTTGATTGTAATCGAAAACATTAGTACAGACCATATGCAAGTGACACTGCCTTGTTTAGTATTGATATATACACGGGACCAGAATTGATTCTCATTCATTTGGCAATTTTTTACTTTTCAAATAAATTTATTTGTAAATTTACAGGTTTTGGCACTAGCCAGGTATAAAGTTTTTGCATGAGTATATTATTTATTTCATGAAAGACTAAGTTGTTTTATATCCAAAACCACAAGTCAAAATCTTTGGTTCCCCAAGGTATAACATGCACTAATTGTACCATATATGCCCAAGAAATAATTTCATAATGATATTTATTGGTCAATAATGATATTCATCAGCAAGATGGTATATAGAATCTGAATGAGAGTGGAGAATTTCATCACCCAAAGCAAGCCTAATTCCAAGTTCATTGGGCTCCTCACTATTCCAAAACATAGAAAACAATGGGTACCATGCAGCTCCTAAGGGTGCATATAGAGTTCTAGGGAATTAAACACAAAGATCCAGTGATGTGGTAAATGCAGCCTCGTCAAAATCTTGCTCATATAATGAATCTGGAGCTTATTTATTCCTTCTTACAGCTTCTCTTAATGCTTTCTTTAATTATTGTTCAGATTGAAAGCTGGAAAGCTTGAGATCAGGATTCAGCACATACATTGCCAGTATCTCTTGCCGTCCAGTGTGGGCAGCTATAGAATATATACGTTGCAATTAGTGATCGCGATAATTAGCCTTGGGATGGGTCTATACCAGATGATTTATTGGCAATAGTAAAATGGCGAATTTTATCTTGGTGATGTGTAGTATAGTTAGCCTGGACTCTGTAGTCAACTGGCCATCAGTAAAATAATATATCTTGTTGTTTTTAGTGCATTTGTATATAGTGTGTGGGTACAGCCATGCAAACTGTAGGGAAACCACTTATCACTGTTATGATAACAAGTAACACAAACTTTTGTAGATATGAGGTGATACTGTAATAACTATAAGTGTATAGCAGTGATAATGCACAATACATGTATGTGAACACTGTGCAGAGCCTGAAATAACAATTGGACAAAATTTAACATTTTCTGACCATTTCCTCAATTTTTAAGCCAAGTCTAAACAACATAACTTTTAAAAATAATGATATAAATTTTTAATAATAAGCAATTGAACATAATTAATCAGTAATTAATCATGGCATACTAAACAACATGTTTCACAACTACAATACAGTACATGGTATTTTTGAAAGAATGAACAGCTGATGCTAATTGAAAACTATTGTTTGAAAGAGAGTTCCAGAGTCTAATGGTAGATGGAAGGAAGGAGAGGTGATAGGAGGAGGTACCACAGAATGGGACACTTATAATTATAGGGACAGTAGTGACAGAGAGACATTATTGGAGAGGAAGGGTGTGGAGTAAGAGCAAGAGTTGAGTGAGTCCATTGTTAATCTTGTAAAAAAATAAAAGTTTTGATCTCTTTCCTCAATGCTTCAGAATCCTTAAATTGAGAGAAGAAAGAAGGGTGCTATAGGGAGTAGACCAGTATTTAAAAATCATTTTAAGAGCAAAGTACTGCACAGAATCAATTGAGGAGGAGAGAGAGAAGAAAGGTCCCAGATTGGAAACCCATACTCAAGAATGGGATAGACAATGGTGGTATAGAGAGATAATATGGCTTTGGGGAGGAGAGAGTAGAATTGACAGTAAATTAAACCAATGAGGCGCTTAGCCCTTTTGATTGTACAGATAATATGGTTAGACCAGGAAAGGTTACAGGAGAGAATTAAACCTAAGTACTTAAAAGGGTAGACTCTCTCAAAAGGAACATTTGATAACAGCAGAGAGGGAAGAGAGCCGAATGACTATTGACGCTCAGTGAATAGAACATGTATTTGGATTTGGATGGATTTACAGAGAAACAATTGGAGTAGAACCAGGAAGTAATGATATCTGGATCAGACTGGAGAGGAGAGATATCGGAATGAGGAGGTAATGTATGTAGGAGAAGAAGTCATCTGCTTATAGGAACACTTAAATAGAAGAGATTGGGAAAAGGTTGAGGTCATTAACAAAAGTAATGGCCTAGGATGGAGCCTTGGGGAACACTAGAGGATACAGAAGAGGGAGGAGAAATAGCATTACCAACGCATACACATTGTGACCAGTCAGAAATATAGGAGAAAAGCCAGTGAAGGATGTGAGAGGGAATGCCTAGGGATTGAAGTTTAGACAAAAGGATACTGTGACTTACAGACTCAAATACTTTTTTAACGTCAAAAAAATTCCACAGAGAGATGAGCCTGCATCGAAAGTAGATAGAATGCATTGAGTACATGCAAGCAGCAAGAGCAGATACTGTAGAGCTATCTGGCAGGAATCCAAATTTGGAATCAGAGAGGAGGTTGTTAGAGAAAAGATGATTTAGTAGAATGTTGAATATGTGCTTTTCGAGGAGTTTGGAGATAAGATTGAGGAGAGAGATTGGATTTGAAACAAGTTTTAAAATTAATTTTTGATTAAAATCAACTCTAAGTTAATACACAGTATAAGGGCAGTCATATGTACATATCAGAAAAATTATAAAATTAGAGCATTTTAGCCATTTTGGACAAAATTTGGCCAAAATAGCATTTGGTCATTGGCCCAATTTTTGATTAAATTCAAAAATTTATTAAAAATCCAAATTTTATTAGAATCAACTCAAAGTCAATACACAACATAAGGACACGTATGTGTATCAGAAAATTTATAAAATTGAAAATCTCTTATAGTAATTTTTGTCCTAAGGGACTTTAGTCCAATTTTTTAGCAAATTTAAAAATTCATAAATAAATCTAAACTTGATAGGAATTCACTATAGTTTTCTACACAGCATAAGGACATGTATAATGTATCAGAAAAAAATTTCAATTTTTAATTCTTGTCTTGTAATCTTGTCAATTTGCATGAGCAATATGTACAAATCCTGTGGGAAATCTTGTCCAATCATTTCATAAAAACTTCAGATCAAGTTAAACAATGTTATTTATAAGCCTCGTTTAATGTAATTTCAGGCTCTACAGTATACATCATATATTTTGCAGGTATGAAATTTTGTGATTTGGCTACATTTTTGTATTTGTGAATAAAAATTTTGCGATTTTAATGTAATTACCACATCTACTATACAATCAGCATGCTATTTTGCAGATTCTAATTTTGCAAATTTTTCCAAAACGCAAAAATTGTGAAATTTAATCCCTGCAAAAATTAATATATGGTCTATACAGTATTATGTGAAATTGGAAACAAAGTTAAAGGCCCCTAATAAAAATATTATTAAAAATTTTTTTTTAATTTTCTGATCAAATTTGGATTTTTAAAAATAGTGTAGTAAATTAGTCTTGCATGAAGTAGTTTAGTAGTTGTAAGTAATTACCCTTGCCATGGCATACTGCAATTCCTGATCTAAGTGCCTTACCTAACGTTAAGTTTTAAGTGTGACTCACTCATTCTTGACTATCCACTCATCCTCTCTGTGTAGAGTAGGCCATGAGTGTTCAGCCACCATGCATTATCAACCACTGGTACAAGTAGTTCCTAGACAAAAGAGACTAACTTTTTTCATTAATAGGTACAACTATAAAAGCTCATTCAGGATACAGAAGATTAAAGCTCTACCTTTTTTCCTTCAAAAATGAGAGCTTGTAAAGTCCGGTGGGTGAAAAAATTCTTTTCTGGCCAAAAAAATTATTAATCGTCACGAGTCTTTGAAAAAATTTCTACAATCATTTCAGCTGTCCTTTTTCGTAGCAATA
>NW_003548413.1:0-9257 GCF_000090795.2 Amphimedon queenslandica | reverse complement strand
TCCATGGGTAATTGATACTCCATCAGCGTATGGATCATCAATACTCAGTGTCTGTCCTTCTCTGTTCCTATTGACTCCATCAACTGATCCAAACTGATAGCCTCTGACCTGCCCACATACTGTAGTGTAATTTATCCCAAAAGAGGAAAAGAATGTGGAGCCACATCCGCTGCCAAATTCATCAAGATCTTGATCACAAATGACTCTGTTTTCAAAGGTGTATTGAAAGAGTCCATGAGGACAGGTAGCATTAGGCTTTGTCATATCAATATCAGCCACTCTTGTCCAGCCACCAGTACCATCACAGTTACTACCATCCATATCACAGTACACATTGACAATGCTTCCATTGCTTTGGGTAATGTTGTAATAGCCAGTAGCAGTACCAGGGAGTCTCTCCAATATGTCACTGCAAGAATAATAGCTAATGCTTCTTGCCTCTTGGCATGGATCATCGGGTAAGTCCTGAGATGGGCACATTGTGATGATTTTATAAGCCTCATTTTTCTTCAGCTTAATAATGTTCCCATTGTTTGGAGGCAGGCAGCAGTACTGGTGATAGAGTGAAGGGTTAGTGTAGCCATTTGAACAATCAGCAATGCAGAGGTCATCTGTTGTGGCATGGGCTTCTCTTGCTTTTAGGAGGAGACCAATAGTCCAGAATATTATCACTGAGTAGTAGCTATAGCCTTGTCCTGGTGAAGACATTTTGAGTTTAGGGAAAAGACTACACAAACTCACACGATTTATGCTCACTCACCAAGCATAGCTATCTCAGGAAATGACGTTTGCGTGGGTGGTAAATCTACATTAATATCTTAACGGTTTGTAAATTTTCTCTACAACATTAACAACAGCAGAAATAAAACATGCTCATAGTCATATATATATGATAGTTTAGTTTTATCTATTCAATTGAGTGAGCTCCAGTAAAAGGACTAAACAGCAGGAATGAGAACAAATTCTAAATGACAGCCTGGACAGGCAACAGCACAGTAGTACCTAGTCCTTGCCTACACAAAGCTGGGCGAGGCCAGCAATAACATTACTAGCCAGAGGCGTATTTAGGGGGGGGGGCTGAGGGGGCTTGAGCACCCCCCTCAGGGCTGGGCTCAGAAAAAATTACTGAAGTCCTGGACTCTTGCATCACTACCAAGCCTCTTAACAAAGTTATCTAGCCCCCTTATCATCATTTCAGCAGTTTCCAGTGCTTTAAGGAGCAATCAGAAGTATCACTGTAACATAGCAGTATGCTTGAAATGATCTTGGGCCCACCCGTAATTGACGAAAATGCAGGAAAAGGCCGTTTTACCGCCGTAAAAGTGGGTGTGGCCAAAATCGCGGCGCGCTTCGCGCGCCCTCAGCACCTTCCTCCCCCCATTCCTAGATACGACCCCGATAGCTCTAGCTTCATCAATCAATCCTTGACTAGAAAATGCTCACAGCTAAGTATCATCAGCCTAGCTGGTTGACTGGTTCAGTGTTTTAACAAACCATGGCATCTTTAATTGAGAGACGTTTTAAATTGCAGCATTGTTGGCCACTCCACAGTAGATTGTTAGGAAAGAATGTATGAACACTTGAATTACAGTTCCACTGAACTCCTGACACACAATAATAATAATCTCCAAAATAAGATAGAGTAACTTTTGTTCTGTTGAAATTACAGCGACAGTCTTGACTCTTATTATGAATCTCCTCTTGAACAACTAGTTACGTACATGTTTATGTCAAGAGTATTATTTTACATGAGCTTTAATGAGTAATTAATACTCCATCAACACTGGGTCCATTAATGTGTAATGACCCATAATAATTATTCAATCGTTAATTCTTGTTATTCTAAAGAAATTACATAGCTAAGCATATCTATGACAACATGACTACATCACCCACCAAATGAAATTGTCACAAATATGTCAGACTTAATCAATGTATCATGAAATAAACATCAAGAGACAAGATTGATATTAATAATTACAAAATAATAGGACACAAAGATGGAAGAATAAATGACAGCGATAGCATGTGTACTTTACTGTCCCCCAATGCGCATGCACTAAAGCACATGGCATTCACTACAAAATCAAGCTATAGATTCAATATCAAGCTAGGGTCATTTCATCATGTTTCTAAAACATTCCCTTTTGTACAGTGTTTCAGTTTCAATTTAAATAAATACTCTATGAAAACTATTGAACAAATAACTAACAAATTAACAATATGCAAACATCCATCAGTTCTGCTAAAGCTAGATCTATAGTTTCGCCGGGCCAGCCCCTTCCTTTAGCGGAAGGGGCTGAAGGAAGGGGCTGGCCCAGCGAGACTATACTAAAGCTATGGCAAAGAAGTGGCAATCTTTCCTTTGTATTACTCCTTCAGCAGTCTTGATCCTCTTATGGAACTTCCTCATTTATACAAATTATTTCTTAATAAGTCGGTTCATTGGTAGCTATTTAACTAAGAATTTTCCTACATCCTGGTATAAGTATGGTTTTGTTATTTTCCAATGCTCATGTTGGCTTTCTTTTCCTTTATTTGGTCTGTTAGCTGATGTATGGATTGGAAGATACAAAGCTATACTGATTGGTATAGTATTGTGTTTTATATCATGGATTATAATAGGAATTGGACTGATTGTTGAAAATTACTTTTTTTCTGAAATACTAATGTTTTGTGTTTACAATTTAGCTTATATATTTCAGATCAGTGGTTTTACAAGCTTCACTGCTAACATTATTCAGTATAACATTGATCAACTTGTTGGAGCTTCAGCTAATGAACTGACTTCTGTCATATACTGGCATATACTATCTGAACCACTTGTGAGCTTGCTTTTTCACCTTCTTCAATGCTTATTTAATAGTAGTAAGTATTTTATCATGATCACTTTCATAGCATCAGGTGTATCTGTATCTCTTGTACTGGTGTCTCATTCATTCTTCAAACACAAACTGGAGAACATATCACTGATCAAGAATCCCATCAAACTGATAGTTAGAGTATTGTGTTATGCCAGGAAGCACAAGTATCCTGAGAATCGTAGTGCACTGACCTACTGGGAGGAAGAGGCTCCTTCAAGACTAGACCTGGGTAAGGATAAATATGGTGGACCATTCACAGTGGAAGAGGTAGAAGATGTGAAGACAGTGTTTCGTATGCTACCATTATTCATTGGTTTTGTTGCCTTTATTCTTAGTCATGACTTATACTGGTCTGCTGTTCATAATGTGACCCTACCAACTTGCTTAGCTGTGACAAATTCTCAGTTTTATATATGTTCTGTCATTCTAACATTAGTTTATTTATTCTTTATCAGAATTTGTTTCTACAAGCACATTCCCAATATGCTGACTAGAATGAGTGGTGGTCTTTTCCTTGCTTTCATTGCTATTGTTTCTAAAGTGATCATATTTTTCATTGAGAGGTCTCATCCTGACATAAACAACTTTGGTAAACTGCTCTTTATTTCACAAACTATCCAAGGTCTTGCTTTTATTCTTGTGTATCCAGTATCACTGGAGTTTACAGTAGCTCAGTCTCCAGTACACATGAGAGGAGTGATGGTTGGATTGTGGTATGTTGCTTATTGGGGTCTTGGTTATATCACCATTACTATTCTCAAGTTTCCATTTGATTGTGAGAGTCAATACATATGTACCAGTTTCTATTATTATATAACAAAGAGTGTACTAGTTCTTATCATACTGATAGTGTTTGTGATACTGGCTAAACGTTACAAGTATCGTGTGAGAGAGAATGAAGTTAATATTGTTCAGATAGTTGATGATCATTATCAGAGATACATAAATCAAAGGGAACAATTTATGAGTGTCATTGACAGTGACTCCTCAAGCGATTGACACTATTATTTCTACTTTTAAGGACTACAATTGACTTAAAACTGACAAATTTTATTTTGTCGTGTTAAATGATGCAAATCTGATGATTTGTCTAGTGATGAGCCATTAAAGGAACTAACTTTCATGGTAGCAGTGAGCAATTTAATGTACAAATGTATCACTCCATGAACCACTTTGGAACTTATTAACTGACTTCGAAATTATGTTCTGTGTCACTAGCAAAATTTATGTTTGCATAATGAACAAATTTTACTGATTTTATTTATTATCATGTATTTTGTACTGTTAAATGGAGTACCCTATTGTCAGCCTGAATGAGATTAATGACTTGAATGGTCAGTCCAGGATCTGCTGACACATGCACATTACAGCAATAATCATTTTCATGGATTATTAGGCAGCATTAAGCACCTGCTGACCTTCTCACAACTCACACCATCCTCTATGAAGGAACATGTGTCTACTGATCATAAAGGAAATTGGAATTATACAAAAAAACATTGACTGCTTTTATAAGTGCAATGCTTACTTGATATTATCACTATCAATAAATAAACAAGCAACAACTCAAAATTGATACAAGTATTATAAATGTGTGTGTAGCATATGAAGTTACAATAGTAGTCACTGACACTGCTACTTACTACAAAATATATGTAAATAATACTTCATGACATCATATGACATTTTACTTAATGTATAACTCGGTGACATCAATTGGAATGGCTTCTTCAGGATAACTTTCCCCAGTACATATTCTTAGTTCAATAGGATCATCAGTTGACTGGCTCAGACCTTTAACAAACCATGGAGCTTTAGAAGAAATGCAACAAGTTGATTCAAGCGAGCCGCACTGTCGACCATCCCACAATGTATCATCAAGATAAAACACGTAATGATAATTTGGAATCGGAGATGGTGACCCCGACTCACAATAATAATCATTGCCAACGTATGACGGAGTAGTAACACTGCTGCGATTATTGCAAGGACAATTCTCATTTGAGTTAGTGGTCTCATCTTGTCCAGCTATGTACGTCCATATATGTTGGCGTGGGTTGCTTCCATGGGTAATTGATACTCCATCAGCATATGGATCATCAATACTCAGTGTCTGTCCTTCTCTGTTCCTATTGACTCCATCAACTGATCCAAACTGATAGCCTCTGACCTGCCCACATACTGTAGTGTAGTTTATCCCAAAAGAGGAAAAGAATGTGGAGCCACATCCACTGCCAAATTCATCAAGATCTTGATCACAAATGACTCTGTTCTCGAAGGTGTATTGAAAAAGTCCATGAGGACAGGTAGCATTAGGCTTTGTCATATCAATATCAGCCACTCTTGTCCAGCCACCAGTACCATCACAGTTATTACCCTCCATATCACAATACACATTGACAATACTTCCATTACTTTGGGTAATGTTATAATAGCCAGTAGCAGTACCAGGGAGTCTCTCCAATATGTCACTGCAAGAATAATAGCTAATGCTTCTTGCCTCTTGGCATGGATCATTGGGTAAGTCCTGAGGTGGGCACATTGTGATGATTTTATAAGTCTCAGTTTTCTTCAGCTTAATAATGTTCCCATTGTTTGGAGGCAGGCAGCAGTACTGGTGATAGAGTGAAGGGTTAGTGTAGCCATTTGAACAATCAGCAATGCAGAGGTCATCTGTTGTGGCATGGGCTTCTCTTGCTTTTAGGAGGAGACCAACAGTCCAGAATATTATCACTGAGTAGTAGCTATAGCCTTGTCCTGGTGAAGACATTTTGAGTTTAGGGAAAAGACTACACAAACTCACACGATTTATGCTCACTCACCAAGCATAGCTATCTCAGGAAATGACGTTTGCGTGGGTGGTAAATCTACATTAATAACTTAACGGTTTTGTAAATTTTCTCTACAACATTAACAACAGCAGAAATAAAACATGCTCATAGTCATAATATACAGGCCCGCTGAGAGAAGACATGGGGCCCAGGGAAAGATTAAAATTAGGGGCCCCTTTGCAATAATGAAAAAAATTACAAATTAAATGACAAGAACTACCAATGCTCAAATATGACCAAAAATTGATTGACTGACTTAGGAACACTAGCAATTAAAAGCAAACTTGCAGAACAGCTAAATTTTGATTATATCATAGATCATTTTGCTAGTTTAAAAACCAGAAAGGCACATGTTTAATCATGTATTAAAAGATGACTTATTATACTTTAATTGTAATGTATATTATTATGGGGCCCCCTGAAGTGAGGGGCCCAGGGGATTTATCCCCTGCTCCCCCCCCCTCTCAGTGGGCCTGATAATATATATATATATATATATATATGATAGTTTAGTTTTATCTATTTAATTGAGTGAGCTCCAGTAAAAGGACTAAACAGCAGGAATGAGAACAAATTCTAAATGACAGCCTGGACAGGCAACAGCACAGTATATCTATGACAGTAGTACCTAGTCCTTGCCTACACAAAGCTGGGCGAGGCCAACAATAACATTACTAGCTCTAGCTTCATCAATCAATCCTTGACTAGAAAATGCTCACAGCTAAGTATCATCAGCCTAGCTGGTTGACTGGTTCAGTGTTTTAACAAACCATGGCATCTTTAATTGAGAGACTTTTTAAATTGCAGCATTGTTGGCCACTCCACAGTAGATTGTTAGGAAAGAATGTATGAACACTTGAATTACAGTTCCACTAAACTCCTGACACACAATAATAATAATCTCCAAAATAAGATAGAGTAACTTTTGTTCTGTTGAAATTACAGCGACAGTCTTGTCTCTTATTATGAATCTCCTTTTGAACAACTAGTTATGTACATGTTTATGTCAAGATTATTTTACATGAGCTTTAATGAGTAATTAATACTCCATCAACACTGGGTCCATTAATGTGTAATGACCCATAATAATTATTCAATCGTTAATTCTTGTTATTCTAAAGAAATTACATAGCTAAGCATATCTATGACAACATGACTACATCACCCACCAAATGAAATTGTCACAAATATGTCAGACTTAATCAATGTATCATGAAATAAACATCAAGAGACAAAATTGATATTAATAATTACAAAATAATAGGACACAAAGATGGAAGAAGAAATGACAGCGATAGCATGTGTACTTTACTGTCCCCCAATGCGCATGCACTAAAGCACATGGCATTCACTACAAAATCAAGCTATAGATTCAATATCAAGCTAGGGTCATTTCATCATGTTTCTAAAACATTCCCTTTTGTACAGTGTTTTAGTTTCAATTTAAATAATTACTCTATGAAAACTATTGAACAAATAACTAACAAATTAACAATATGCAAACATCCATCAGTTCTGCTAAAGCTATAGTCTCGCCGGGCCAGCCCCTTCCTTTAGCGGAAGGGGCTGAAGGAAGGGGCTGGCCCAGCGAGACTATAAAGCTATGGCAAAGAAGTGGCAATCTTTCCTTTGTATTACTCCTTCAGCAGTCTTGATCCTCTTGTGGAACTTCCTCATTTATACAAATTATTTCTTAATAAGTCGGTTCATTGGTATATAGCTATTTAACTAAGAATTTTCCTACATCCTGGTATAAGTATGGTTTTGTTATTTTCCAATGCTCATGTTGGCTTTCTTTTCCTTTATTTGGTCTGTTAGCTGATGTATGGATTGGAAGATACAAAGCTATACTGATTGGTATAGTATTGTGTTTTATATCATGGATTATAATAGGAATTGGACTGATTGTTGAAAATTACTTTTTTTCTGAAATACTAATGTTTTGTGTTTACAATTTAGCTTATATATTTCAGATCAGTGGTTTTACAAGCTTCACTGCTAACATTATTCAGTATAACATTGATCAACTTGTTGGAGCTTCAGCTAATGAACTGACTTCTGTCATATACTGGCATATACTATCTGAACCACTTGTGAGCTTGCTTTTTCACCTTCTTCAATGCTTATTTAATAGTAGTAAGTATTTTATCATGATCACTTTCATAGCATCAGGTGTATCTGTATCTCTTGTACTGGTGTCTCATTCATTCTTCAAACACAAACTGGAGAACATATCATTGATCAAGAATCCCATCAAACTCATAGTTAGAGTATTGTGTTATGCCAGGAAGCACAAGTATCCTGAGAATCGTAGTGCACTGACCTACTGGGAGGAAGAGGCTCCTTCAAGACTAGACCTGGGTAAGGATAAATATGGTGGACCATTCACAGAGGAAGAGGTAGAAGATGTGAAAACAGTATTTCGTATGCTACCATTATTCATTGGCTTCACTGCAGTTATTCTCAGTGATGACTATTATTGGTCTGCTGTTAATAGTTTTACATTACCAACTTGCTTAGCAGTAACAGGCTCTCAGTATTATTTTTGTTCAGTCATTCTAATGCTAGTTTATTTATTCTTTATCAGAATTTGTTTCTACAAGCACATTCCCAATATGCTGACTAGAATGAGTGGTGGTCTTTTCTTTGCTTTCATTGCTATTGTTTCTAAAGTGATCATATTTTTCATTGAGAGGTCTCATCCTGACATAAACAACTTTGGTAAACTGCTCTTTATTTCACAAACTATCCAAGGTCTTGCTTTTATTCTTGTGTATCCAGTATCACTGGAGTTTACAGTAGCTCAGTCTCCAGTACACATGAGAGGAGTGATGGTTGGATTGTGGTATGTTGCTTATTGGGGTCTTGGTTATATCACCATTACTATTCTCAAGTTTCCATTTGATTGTGAGAGTCAATACATATGTACCAGTTTCTATTATTATATAACAAAGAGTGTACTAGTTCTTATCATACTGATAGTGTTTGTGATACTGGCTAAACATTACAAGTATCGTGTGAGAGAGAATGAAGTTAATATTGTTCAGATAGTTGATGATCATTATCAGAGATACATAAATCAAAGGGAACAATTTATGAGTGTCATTGACAGTGACTCCTCAAGCGATTGACACTATTATTTCTACTTTTAAGGACTACAAACTGACAAATTTTATTTTGTCGTGTTAATGATGCAAATCTGATGATTTGTCTAGTGATGAGCCATTAAAGGAACTAACTTTCATGGTAGCAGTGAGCAATTTAATGTACAAATGTATCACTCCATGAACCACTTTGGAACTTATTAACTGACTTCGAAATTATGTTCTGTGTCACTAGCAAAATTTATGTTTGCATAATGAACAAATTTTACTGATTTTATTTATTATCATGTATTTTGTACTGTTAAATGGAGTACCCTATTGTCAGCCTGAATGAGATTAATGACTTGAATGGTCAGTCCAGGATCTGCTGACACATGCACATTACAGCAATAATCATTTTCATGGATTATTAGGCAGCATTAAGCACCTGCTGACCTTCTCACAACTCACACCATCCT
>NW_003548407.1:0-9292 GCF_000090795.2 Amphimedon queenslandica | reverse complement strand
TTGTGTTGTTATAATTAGACTACCTATAATGATATCATTGAAACTAAATTCAAGTACAAATGCCACTCATTACAACTGTAATTTACTAATTGGCATGCATGTAACAAAAAAATCTTGCACGAATCCTAAAATTAAAACTACCTTAACATTAAGTAAAGCATGTTATTATAAAAATATGTTTAGACACAACTGGTTTGGTTCTTTCTAAAAATAATTGGTCGTTTGGAATCCTACTTATCCTTGTTTCCATTACTTTTTTGATAAATTGATACACTGAATCCTACTCAATCTTTTTTTTTTAATTTTGTAATAGCTTACAACTGGTTCTGTTCTTTTTATAGTGATTTAGATCTATAGTGATTATGAATTGTGTGCATGAATAATATGCACCGAATATGCACTAAGTCTCTGCTGGTACTTGTATGATTGATTTACATAGTCAGTAGCATATGTGCACCTATGTAAGACAATAAAAGGGCGAGCCCAAGCAAGTACGATCCAATTATCTATGCAACCAGACAAAATCTGGGTGGATTTTTTAATCCGGAGATTGTTGCGGGGCGCTCTCTATTGAGCCTGATCATATGGCCTGATTGAGCTCTATTGATTAAGGAATCCAGCGCCGCAGGAGCCTGCCCATATAGCATGAGATCGATCTATGATTGTATAGGAAATAATTATAGTTGGACTTGGACGAGCCTAGATCTATCATCATTTGCTTTCTCGCCCAATAAGTTGGACAATGCCTCGATACTTTCACATCATTTTCTTTATTGCAGTGCTTAGCTTTACTGGTATGCTCTTTTAATGTTTATTTGTGTAAAGTGCTCTTCCTGCTCATACTATATATCATAGGCTATTCCGAGAGTCAAGGCCCTTGTAGTGGCAATGGGCCGGTTTATTGTCTTAATGCAACAAAAGATATTTTACTAGAGAGAGGCTCAACTAACTTTAATTTTTACAAGTTTCTTATATTTGGCAAGCATCCTGGTTTTGTCAAGAAAAGGATTCTCATTCAGTTTGATGACATACCTACAGAATGTGATAAAATTGTTTCAGCAAAACTTTACTTGAAGTATTGGTATTCACACAAAGCCAGCTATATAAAAACTTTAGTTAATATCAATAGGACAGTTCAAGTCCATCAGGTTATTATAATAAGAAAGGGAAAGAGAGGAGAAGTAGCCTGAAATAATTGACAAGTATTATTTGTTATTTTAGGTCAAACAAGACTGGACAGAGTCGCAGGCAACAAGTACTTATCGCAAGACTGGAATAAGATGGAGCAAACCTTATCTTGCTCTTGATGGGACTGATGCAAATCCAAATACTTTGGACACTGTTATCTTCCCTCCTACTAAACCATGGCTTCAACTGGATATCACTGAAGCAGCACAAAACTGGAAGAATGGAGAGGAAAATTATGGAGTTGTTATATGGACAACAAATGAAAATGATGATGGACGGGATATTCGCTTTCGTAGCCGTGAACACAGCACTGATAAGCCATTCCTTTCCATCTTTTGCAACTAATTCTAAACTGGTCTGAGTTAGTCAGGTCGTGAACTTGAATTTTTTACAAGTAGTTTTGTTTTTAGGCCATTTTTTGATATTTTTGCATTAATTAAAAGGATTAATTTCACAAGTTATTTGAACTTGAACCCAAGTAGACAATTACTTGTTGATAGCCGCTACTTTATTGACTATCCCCATACAACCGCTTTCTCTCCCAATAACTTGGACAATGCCTTGACACTTATACACATCATTTTCTTGTTGGACTCGCGTAGGCGGGTACTAAGCAGTTGGGTTGTCATTACCCGAGCCCACGCGTAGGCTTGGAAGCGAGGGTAAAGCAGTCGTCCTGTCAGTGTGTGTGTCCAAGCCAAATCTGTTTTCAAGCCTCTGCTGCTTTCTATTTGAGTTCTTAAGAGTCTTATAATCAACACTAGAGCTAGGAAAAGTTTGTTCCTATCAGCCTACTGCTTCATTTAACTTTTCCGCCGGAGCAAAAGCTAACAAAGTTGTTAAACTTAGGTCGGCACTCGCACAACTCTCTCATCGTGAAAGGAATCATAGCAAAAAACTAATGAAGCAATAGAACAAAACTTTATCTTTTATTATAATGTAAGAAATTGCTCCAATCATCTTCGTTTTCAAGATATGAGAGCCCAAACATTCATACCTTGTGGCAAGGCTCTCTTCTCCAGAAGTAGCGGACAGAGTCTTTAAACATCAGGGACTCAATAGAAGTTTGTATGCAACAAATAGAGCCGAACAATTGTATGCTAAACTGTTTAAAAGTCAAGAAAAACTAAAGCTTTCTTGACCACTTAGCCCATCATTACTCCATCACTGTGTGCATGGCTTGATTGAGCCACACCTTCATTGCAGCCACACCTTTACATTGCTGCAGCATGCAGCAGTCAGCAAACATGCTGAAGCTTCTTCTCTATCTAAAAAATACAAAACATTCTCTGTCTCAAAACATTCACTAAGTTTTAATAAATGTATTACATGCTGAAGCTTCTTCTCTGTCTCAAAACTTTCACTAATTATTTTTTCTTAATTTATTAAAACTGTTGCAGATGTGGCGAGGGTATGCACTTATGGCGATATATGTGGCAATGTCGGTATGTTAGTCATTCTGTCCACACAATTTAATTGATTTGTAAAAAAAATTATCTTTTTGTTTGAGCAGTCTAGAGCTCTATTTCTTCTTCTAGCAACAGATAAAGTTGCTTTCTTTCATCTAATTATACTCTTGTAGCATCCCGTGGCACCAAAAGCTGTGAACTGCTAAACCAGGGGACCTCTCTCCAGGTGAGAGCTCGTGTTTCACTCTACAGGGCCGAGATTTGCTTCAGAGGTAGAAATTCCCATCTAACGAAAAACAAAAAAGAACGATTTTGTCCTAACTTCGTTGTTTGTGAGTTACAGTTGCTCAAACTTTGTGATTTAGCCTCTTGGAGAATTTTTCAGGCGGCACTGGGGAAAGCAGGAGCAACCAAACTCTCTCAGTCTCTTTTAAATATCTAGAAAAATTTCTGTGCCAACTCTTTCTTGGAATAGAGCTTCAGATGCTAAAATAAATTTCAGCTTTTCTTCTTTCTCCTACCCATGTGCCATGATTTAGCTAGCTAGTTAGTTGTTGACCACACCCATAGCTTATTTTAATTATCATTATAACTATGCAGTCCATAATAATAATTTTTTTTCAAATTGCTTAAAATATCACAGTACAAGTAATACATATCACTCAAGTGAATTCCAGCAGGCGAGTCCATTGCACCATAGTGCTTCATTTATTGCAGTGCTTGGCTTGATGACTACAAGAGACAAAAGAATGATGATGGACAAGGTATTTGCTTCTGTAGCCGTGAATATGGCATTGATTGGCCAATGCTTTGTATTTTTTGCAACTGAACTGAGCTAGGTAGTCAGTTTATGCATTAACAATTGAGAGTATAATGTTTTTTACTTGATTACTAAAAATGGAGACTTTTGGGCCATTTTATTTGGATACTAGTTTTGAAACAATTTTGGTTTTGTGAAATTATCAAAAATAATATCTTGAACTTAAAAGATCATTGATCATCCACTGTGGTTTGGGCCATAATTTGCAAGAAATAATGCTACATACTCACCTTTATAGGATAATTATGATGAAGTAGAAGGTGATTATGGGATAAAAACAGTAAGAAATGAAGCGATCACCAATCTACTAGCTTTAAGGTTGGCTCTGCATATATACCCTCATCAAGATAGGGACAGGATACCAACAAGTATCATTTGCAACAGGCAAAAGCTAGCATTAGGTGTGGCTCAAATGAGTGGGCGTTGACTGGTTACATAACTTGCTAAATTATTGTTTGTGGGGCGAGCCTGGAATTTATTTCGGATTTTGAGTCAAAAGTAAAATGGCAACAGCAAGTGTTGTTCCTAGTGGTAAGTGGACGGTCAAACCAGAAGGAGAGATACAGATACAGGTTTGTAACTGAACCGAGCCGCTTCTTGTGTGTATTTAATTTTTAATAGCTTGTAAAATAGACAAGACATGCTGACACGTGTTTTTCCCGCTGTAGGGTGGCAGCTCTGAAGATGATCCTGCTCCAGTTACTATACTAGACACGCTCAATGATATAGTGTCTCAGCATGGAGCTAAACCAGCTCTGAAAGTGAAGAGAGGAGGCGAATGGAAGACATGGAAGTATACTCAGTATCATGCTGATGTACAGAGAGTGGCTAAGAGCTGTATTGCTATTGGATTGGAGCCACATCATGGTGTCTCTATTATTGGGTTCAACTCACCTGAATGGGCCATGACTTTCATGGGAACTATAATGGTAAGAGAGAGAGAGATGTACATGTATGTACTTAGGTATGTATGTACCTAGGTATGTACATATACATCAGTTATAGCACCTGTATGCTCATTCAAATCAAATAAGTACAGCAAATTGCACAGACCTTGCAAACCAATTCATAAACCACTCTATGAACTTCAAAGGTGACTGTCTAAATTGAGGTGTGTCTTGCATTGTGTGGTCATATTACCACCTACTTGGCAGTTTGCAAGGTCTATGCAAATAGCTGTAACACCTAAGCGCCTCCTTTTATGCTTTTCTCCCTATAATAAAGCACTGTTAAGTACATAATGTCTTTCTTGTTCTTAATGTACCAGTACATTTCTAATGTTCACTAGATGTTGTGTGTCACTATTGTAACCCTCCATTCATTCTTGAGGTCATTAGGTTTGTTCCTGTGTTAATACCATACAGTGCCTGCACCCATACATAGTATTGGATGATAACATGCTGTGTACATACATGTACATGTTCAATTCTTATTCATTAATGTAATACAATACTTGATGTAGTATATTCAAGTTTTATTATTTTGTTTGTTTGTTTGTTTGTTTGTTTGTTAGGCTGGTGGTATTGCTGCTGGTGTCTATACTACTAACAATAAAGGTAACCGACTACATGTACATGTATCTGTCTTAATAGTACTATTAATATCCCATTGCTTATTTTGTAACAGAGGGAGGATTGTTTTTCATGGAGGTTTGTGTGATCTCCTTCTTGTCCCACCCATCTATCCCTATTTTTGATAGGTAAATTATGCTTCAATTATGCTTTTAGGCACTGCCCCAATTCCATCCTATTATCCTTTGACTATTACCTGCTCATTATATGCTCATAGTTAAAGCTTTACTCAAATATCAACAATCAATTAAGTTACATGTACATGTACATGTATCTATTATGATTGTAATAAAAATGAATATTGTAATAACGCCAGAATCTGAAAATGTTTCCAGCAACTTTGAGTCACTGGACAATAGAATAGTCTCAGTCATTGGACTCACCACACTTGTATAGGTGGGTACTAGGCAGTTGGGTTGTTGTACTAGTACTTGTACCACCTGCCATATGGAATTGAGAAATCGTGTGGTAAGGGTATAGGACCAGAAATTGATCCATTATGCTCCAATAATGCCAGCATAATAACTTGCCCTATTATGCTTCAGATCTTACTGCTTCTCATGTTTTTTGTCTTTAAACACCTCTTTTTGGTGTTATCTTATCTTTCTCTATCTCTTTATTTCTCCCCCTTTCTGTTTTCTCCCTCCCTCTCTCTCTCTTCCTCTTTTTATAGAGACGTGTCAACATATTGCTACTAACTCTCGCTCTCAAATCATTGTCTGTGAGAACAAGACACAACTGAATAAGATACTCCAGGTAACAATAATAATAATAATAATACTCAATCACATAAATAGTGGCATTGTCACTACACATACTTGTAATGTACATTATTATTATTACAGTGATCCTTCATAACCTAATTACTGCTTGTACTGTATGTGTAGGTGTAGTATATAGGATACCTTTATTATGTGCTCACTGTATACACATGATGTAGCAATAATTATATCAATAGTTGAACTATGAGTAGAATTTAATAATAATTTTGTTTGTTTTCAAACATACACATGTACTATACATGCACATAAGTCACTGGCTAATAGAGTGACTTTGTATTGATTCCTTCATTTCCTTGACAGTCTCATGTTTTGTACACACGGGAAGAGATATATGATAATCAAATGAATAATATCATTGTAATCCCTTGAGAAAACATTTCTACTGTACATGTACATGTATCAATAAAGAAAGATGATGGATAAGGTTTACCCTCTCATCATTTACATGTACATGTATGTACTAAGTGCACTTAATCATGTACTAAGTGCACTTAATCATGTGCTGTTATATGCATGTATCTAAAAGGCCTTTTTAAGCCCAGCATACACTACATTCAACAATGTTGCTTTCAACATTTGCCTAGCCTTTGATCCTGCTTTCATGTGGTCAAGCAACATGTTGCCTTGAATAGAAAACCTTTCTATTCCTTTCAACAAGGTTGAAAAAAAGATCTAAGGCTGGCAACATGTTGCCTGTAGTGTATATTGGGCTTTAGACTTGTCCACTTTGGATCCAAGATTGCAACCTGCTAAAATAGAATCCTCTTTGGTTGTGTTGACATTAAAATCTACTTTAAAAGAAATAAAAGTGAATTAAACTGCATTGGCTTCTACAGGTTATGAATATTTAATTAAGATCAATCCACCTCAAACCATGCAGTGCACCTCTGGATGTGGACTGACTGGATCTAGCTTCATTCCTGATTTAAGACACCTGTTGTAGGATTTTATCTTAATTTTTGATCTAAAGTGAAAAGGCCTTTAATTGACTTGCTTCATTTATCAGTCTTTCTATACATAATTAGACATGTATGTACATGTACATATGAACACATTGTGTATAGTACATGTACATGATATTACTAATACCACCACCGGCAGTGGTTGTATATTCCTAGTAGGTCCTGTAGTAATTGGCTTTGGGTCTTGGCTGTAGTGTCATGCCTCATTAGGGTCCACAATTCCACATATTTCATTACAGATAGTTGGAGATCACTCACTTTAATGTACCAGTTTACACAGTTAATGTGATTTTCACTTGTTTAGAAGTTGGAGTGAATTTTTGTTTATTTGTTATGCATTAGGATTAGGTCAAGGCACCCTCTGTCATGATACACATACTCTCTATAGACCAACAACTATGTATAATTTATCTATTTTAATATATGTTATTATACATTATATATAGATACACCCATGTACTATATACATGTATGTATCAATAAATGTATGTACATGTACAGTAGTACATGTATATACATGTACATGTAGTACATGTATATACATGTACATGTAGTTTAATGGTGATTATATTATATTGTTATTATTATGTTGTTGGTAATTTATAGATAAAGGATAATTTGCCTCTTTTGAAGAAGATAGTGAAGTACCTTCCGGAGACTGAGGAGCCACTGGATACTGAAATGAGAGAGAAAGGAGTAATAACCTGGGAGGAATTCATGGAGGAAGGAAAGGTAAGAGAGAGAGGGAGGGAGGGACGGAGGGGGAGAGAGAGAGGGATGGGAGAGAAAGAGAGAGAGGGAGAGAGGGGAAAATGGGAGAGAGAGAGAGAGAAAGGGGGAGAGAGAGAAAGGGGGGAGAGAGAGAGAGAGAGGGAGAGGGAGAGAAACACTAGCTAAGGGTAAAATGGGTTATCAAGATATGTACAGTATATTGATCAATGATTCATTTACACCCACAAAAGCAGCTCAATTGTTCCTAGTACATGTACATGATGCTATAGTATTGTATTGTCCTAGCATGTAAATGTACAATGTACCTACAAACACATAATATATGCTTAAATGTGTTCCTCTATGGTGCATATACTAACAGTTATTAATCTATATCTCAGTCTAAACATTTTACCATAAGATGCTGCTATGGTTCATAAATTATTTAATAATACTTTGACTGGTAGTATTAGTTTACTTATGATCAATTCTTCACTTTATTTTGCTATTTATTGTGTCTCACTGCCTCTTAACTGATCCATGATGGGATGAAATATGTATGGGATGATAATGGCCTGTATAGTAGGATATGGTACCATTAAATATAACTTATTTTGTTTGATCAGAAAAACCAATTTTTGCTATATACTGTATTGCTGGAAAAGTTTGCGGGAATTATATTTTGCGATTTTGTACCAATATAGCTATTTTTAATGTTTGTGGAATTTAATTTTACTGGTGTAGGCGTGTACTGTTGATACACCCATTACTTATAATGCTTTGCGGAATTAAATTGTGCATTTTTATGATGAACAGCAAACAGCAAAATTAAATTCCAGCAAATATTTCCAGCTATACAGTATGCTGATTTTGATTTTAAAATCATTCAAATTTTGTCCAAAGACCCTACATGTATACTTGTACATGTATATGTATACCTATCATATTGATATTAAGTCTGAGCTGATTTGAGAACAATTATAAAAATAGAGGCATTTTGTCATGTAGTAATTAATTGTATTATGTTTTCCATTTATTCATTAATAGGATGTGAAGGATGATGTGTTAAGTGATAGAGTGTCAGCCATTAAACCAGGACACTGTGCCACTCTCGTATACACATCAGGCACCACTGGACCTCCTAAAGTATGTGTACTATTACTACAATTGATGTACACTTTAATTTTAATATTATTATTATAGTTTAATTACACATACATGTACATGTGTGAGTGTACAGGAATGAGGTTCTTATAGTGCATGGTTGTTGATTCCATGGCAATTACAATTTTAAAATCATATGCTTTTTCCTCAAATAGGGCTCTACTCAAATAAATGCCTATCACTAATATATTACCATTATAGATACGCTTATTTATCGCAGTATTATGTACACCTGTGTTTAGAATGGTCAAAATAGCTTTATTGTTCATCTTCAGTTTCAGAATGTAAGGTTGCTGGTTCAACTCTGGGTTTTTGTGATTACAGTGCATGTAAATGTACATGATGTAATTGTATTTAATTTTTTCATTTCTTCATTGATTCTATAGGGTGTCATGCTCTCTCATGATAACATTATTTTTGTCAGTAAAGGCATGAACAGAAACTTCAATATCACTCCAGTTAGTATCCTTCTATGTTCAATTGTTCATGCACACCACCTCCTCTTCATTCCTCTCTCCCCTCCCCCCTCTCTCTCCCTCTATACTGTACTATATCTTGTACTATACTGTACATTAGCTGACATTAACATTCAAGCATATAAATGTATACATGCATGTCCACATGTATTATATTTTGTACACATACATGTATGTACAAATGTATGTGTATTATATTTACTCCTTTA
>NW_003548396.1:0-9337 GCF_000090795.2 Amphimedon queenslandica | reverse complement strand
ATATAATATACATGTACCTTGTAGTAATAATATGATCCTTGGTATTCTTTGTACTGGTGTTATCAGTAGTTCTGATAGTGTCTGGCGGCCACACTCTGGTTTGGACTCATTACACTTAAGGAAAGCATGAAACCTTGGGAACTGACAATCACAGGAACTGAGAGCCTCCTTAGAGACTTCAAAATAATTTATATATGGAGGATACACACGTAATAACTCCTCAGACTATAGGGAGGAGAGTCATTGAGTTATGAATAAAAATATAATTGGTATTTTTCAAAAAATACTCAAGGCTATAGCTCATGGTTTTTTCCAAAAAATGGCACCAAAATCACCCCCAATTTTTTATTACATTTTCTAAAGCATATTGATGTCCTTATGCTGTGTAGAAAGTTTGAGCCGACTTCAGTTTTCCAATTTACAGCCATTTAAAAAAATGCCAAAATTCTGAAAAATACCCAAGGCTATAGCCCATGGTATAGGCTATAGCCCTTCCCCTCCCTCTCTCCTTCCTCCTCATACAACAGCAATAACAATAACAGATACTGTACTGGTACAAATATTTGTGCTGTTGAATTTTCATAATTTTTTGGGAAAATATTAATTTCATAGTGCTTCAGTTTCACATTTTCTTTTAAAGCACTATAAGGTGTGATCATATGAAGAATTTTATTGGATTAAAACTTCACCCAGCAAAAATAATGAAAATTAATCCCATGTGATATTTTGTAGCCATACAGTAGTATAAATAAATAATAATTATAGACTAACTTCTTAGAGTCAGGCGAGAGTCAGGGTCCAGTGAGCTGGTAATTCTCATCAGTCATAACTTGTATCAATGATTGTATCACTGATCCATCAGTTACTCCAGTACTACTGATAAATATATAGACACTAATAGTACATAAAATAGAATTATCAGTTTACAAAAATGGGACTCCCTCAAAATCAAATTCAAAACCAGGGCTTTACTACTAGCCCCTCCTACTAGTACTAAATGAGATCACGTGTATGTTCTTGTTGTTGAGCTAGCTGCACGGGAGCCCCCCCCCCCCCAGCTATTACTTCAGCTCAATGGCTTCTCTTGTACCAACAGATATGTTGCTGCAAAGTATGTTTAGTTACTTTTTTGTGGACTAAATACAAATATTTGGTAGTTAGTGATCTTGCTGAGGTACTTCAGTTACTCAGAAGATATGGTTATTCAGGAGTCAGTTATTATAATCTTGGTCTTTTTCTTGGTCTGTCTCCTAACACAATGCATCTCATTGAAGCTGACCACAGAGGAGATACTGGAAGGTGTCTCAGTGAATGTCTTAGCAAATGGTTACTGAAAGCTGATGATGTTCAGAAGAAAGGTGGTCGGCCTAGTATCTATTCATTGGTATCAGCATTGAGGGAATTAGGAGAGAATGGAGTAGCTCATGAAATAGATATGGAGAGTATGTTTAATAAAAATGAACATAATTTTTATTATTTCTTTATAAAGCATCCTGCTTGTAGAATTCTTGCTTGTTATTCAGCTCAACAGTCTCTTTTGACTTCATTGCCTCAGTTGGTTCTACTTTTGCATACAGCGAAATTGATAAAAGATATGATCCTCCCAACTAATGTACAAGGAGAGGCCCTGTTGATTGAAATAAAGGAAGCTGTTTGCAATGATTACCAAATACTCAAAGCATTTGCTGAGATTTTGTGTAAAGTAACAGCCACTGCTGAGATAGGAAGTACTATCACCAAAGAATACAGTAAGTATATTGGAGCAAACAAGTAAATAATAGTTTTATAGGAAAAACTTATTGCATTGGTGAATCCATTCAAGCAAACGATGCCAATGGTAAGAATTAGCTGTTATGTTATTGTATATTACTGAACTTAGGGTTGAAGATTTTTCTTCCTATGAATGTTACTTCAGAATTTAAGATGATGCGATTAAAGTTCGGCCAGACATTCTTTAAAGTGGGATCAATCATGATGAACAACCCTCAGTCCCTATCCATTGATAATATCAAATCTGTATTGCGCACATACGACAAAACATTAAGGCCTCAAGTGGCTCAGTGTCAAGATCTTCGTGAAGTTTTAGAATTAGTTTGTGATAACTGTCAGCTTGATGATATTAGTATGCTGGAGTTTTTTGTTAATGAATTTAATATAGAGGAGGCTAAAGTAGTTATTAAGGAATATAAAAAAGCTATTGAGGAGCTAAAGGAAATAAAACTCAATCAGTGTCTGAATGAAACTGTTTCTTATGCTTCACCACTGAAGTGTGAAATCATTACCATTATTGTCGACAAGGATGCTAATGAATCTACACTTAGTGATGTCCAGAGAATGTCGTCAGCTTTATTTAAAAATTCATCACAACATGTTAGATTATATGTCATAAGAGATGGCAATTCTTTCACTATCACTTGTTCCTTCCCTTTGATTCTATCTGAGCAGTTAATTACAGCTGCTCTTAATAATATTGATGTATTGAAAGAAAACAAAGTGAAGAGATTAACCATTGGATACTGCACTGTGTATGAGGTAAACAATATGAGCTGATTTTATCATTACTTTAAGTATAAAAGGTAAACGACACTTCCACTGTTGCTACAATGGAGCTAAGTAAGCCTTGTGCTCTCAAATTTTATTTTTTATAATGTATATACTATCATGTAGATAAACTTCACTACATCTCATCATTATCAACTAGTAGTGGTTTATCAAAACAGTTGATGCTGTTATTGAGTGTACAACTGATTAATAGTGAGGAGGAGGTTACTACTTTAAATGAGGTATAGTGACTCTCTAATGCAATTAACATGAAATGATGCATGGACCATTGACTATGACTTGTACCAGTTTTTAATAATTTACTTATTTTAAAGGAAATCATGAGAATGAAGGAAACAGCAGAGTCATTTGAAAAAGAAGTAAAGTCATTTCAAGAAACACAACAAAAGAAGCTGAATGTCTATATAGCAGAGAATGAGAAATTGACAACTAAAGCAAGTATGGTTAACATTGAATGATGAAAAGAACTTAACTATACTTTACATTAAACTGCTAGGGACATGTAATCATGTAATAATCCTTTATATCAATTTTGTCCTTTATTATTATTATTATTATTAGTTGAGGCAAAGCATTTATTACAAGAAAAAGAGTCACATTTAACAGAATGTGAAGAAGTTAGTGAGAAATGCAATAAAAGTAGGAGTAGGAGTAGGAGTTTGCTAAATAAAAGTAGGAGTAGGAGTTGAGACTAAACTGCGTGGGTGGATAAGCGCCAGCCGCCCACACACTAAGTGAATAATGTATAGTTTGAAATTTTTGTGGAATGTAAATTTCGTGGTTTTCGTGGTTATGGGCTACCCACAAAAATTAAACCCATGAAATCATTGAAGTGCCATCCCTTACAGGCTATGTAAACTGTCAACCAAGAAAATTAAACCAAGAATTGCCCCATTAGGAGCAAACCACGAAAATATTGACCCACAAAAATTTCGAGCTATATGGTAATAAAAGCAGGAGCAGAGTGGAATATGTGGTGTGTAGTTGTTATGATTATAGTCAAATATTTATAGTATAAATAGTCTATGATATTAAATTTTTTATCACTTTGATTGTGTAGATTTATTTTAATATTATTCTTCATGAGAACAACTTAAACAAAAGCTTTAAAAATAATTAAACTAAAATAATTCAAATTTAAATTACAGCTAATTTTACTTACAATGCTAGCATTAATTAATCAACACAAGTTTAGCAGCTTCATGTAGATCTACACAAAATAATTATTGATTGTAACTGTAAAAATTGTATTGGAGACCCCATATAACTCAAATGTCTATGTAGCATCATACCCAAAAAATTTTAACCACAACATTGGTTTTTATTTTTTACTACAATTAAATATAAAAATTATTTCCTCGTGTAAAAATTAGCAATGGTATTAAGTAAATGGTGCGTTATGTATCATTATTATTTTGACTATTAAGTTATCCTTTCCTAGCTTGTGTAGTTGTTTCTGAGATAATTATAATAAGCTTAATCTTTGTATCTGTAGATACAGAAGTCAGTACTCTGTATCAAATTGGTAGGCTGAGTTCATTTTCTTTTTAAATGTTGCCTATTAATTAGTAAACATTGTTAATTTGTCTCTGCATTTGTTCTATACTGTTTGCATATGAATATGACATTTAAAAAAGACAAAATCAAGTTAAAATAAAAATAGCTATCACTTTATCCTTTTCAAAATAATTAAAAATGCTAGTGAAGTGCACATAGTGAGGGAGTGTAAATTTGCAATGGCAATAGCAGTGGATAAAATTTACTCCATTATTAGAATTTCCATACTGTAGTACCAGGAGTCCATAGTATATCTTTCATCACACTTAATTCTTAAGTGTGCTAAATTTTCACATAATTATTTCTTTAATTTTTGTAGGTCAACCATCAATGTATCTTAACTATAACTTTTTGATAAATCATAAATCATGCATTGTTGTACATACTAGCTATGTTACTGTTTGTCTATAATGTGCAAGAATTTAACCAACACAATATCACAGAAAAATTATCAAGCAAGAAAAAGGATAGACAAAAAAGAGTTAAAATGAGAGAAAGCACTAAATATAAAAGCCAGATGGATCTAAAACACATATCTAAATACTTGACCAGAATAGTCTAATCATAATAAAAATAATAACAATGATAACAATAGATCAAGTACTTAATCAGAAGGTTATGGATAGTGGATTAATATATGAGACTACCGTTAAAGACTGCAAAGTGTTTACCTATACATTATTTTTGTGTATTCAGTCCTTCAATTTATAAAACAACCTAAATTAACTCACCAAAATAACTCGAATTTATTGTTAAAATCATTTAAATTGCCTATACATGTCTTTACCTTCAAAAAATGAAGTTACTATAGCTGCTCCTACTTTTTAATCATAATGGCTGCATGGTCGGCTGACTCTTATCCACCCACACATTTTAGTCTCAACTTCTATGCTCCTACTTTTATCTAGCAAACTTCTACTCCTACTTTTATCGGGTCCCGTTTTTAATAATTTACTCATTTCATAGGAAAGTATGATAATAAAGCAAAAAGCAGAGTCATTAAAGGAAGCACTGGATTCTAAAAACAAGATGCTGACTGCCAGTATAACAGAGAGTGAGAGGTTTCAAGGTATAGATGTTTTGTAATACTTTATTTTTAAATTATCATTAGCTGAGAATGAAAAACTGAAAGAAATAAACAAACTACTAGAAGAGTGGCTTGCTTTATTTCAATCTGAGAAAGAAAGTAAACATGAGTTTGTAACACATAATAACATTATGATCAATTCAAATCACTAAGAAATCAAACAGTATGCAGAAAAGCCAATTGTTGGTAAAATTGAAGAGCAAGGTAGAGAAGCACAATTAGGTATGTGTCATGCTATTGTGTGAGTGATTCATGCAGTTATTAATAAGATATACAAAAATAAAGGGACAGAAAACATTTCAATGCTACTGAACAATCAAAAATTTTTAAATTCTACTTTATCTAATAATTATATAGTAGCAACACAACGAGAAATGGAAGTTGAAATTAAAAGTTTAAAAAGAGAAATAAAACAAAAAGATGATAAAATCAAAGAAGTACAAGGTCAGTAGTCAGATCAAGAGTTCATACCTCTTATTCAGAAAAATGTAAAACATCACCAGCTGAGAGTAAGAAAGAAATTGACTTATTACAAGCAAAAATAACAATGATGAATTTGCAACAAATTGAGAAAGATAAAGAAGTGCAAGGTACAACTATAATTTAGCTATAATGTGTATATTAACTAGTGGTATATATTTGATCAAAAAAGAACATGTTAAATTTCAGCAGAAAACTGAAAATCTAAGCCAAAGGAGAAGTAAGTTTTAGTTGACAATATTAATTTTATAATTTAAGTTTATTCTCCCCACAAGGAAAGGATTTTCTTGTAAGCAAGCTATAAATCTACTTCAATGTTAAATTTAACCTGTTATATTGTATAGTTATTTGAAGATGACATTTATGGTAACATAATCATTGATCATCCATTGATTATAAAAATTGTACAATCACGTCAATTTCAAAGACTAAAAAAAATCAGCACATTAGGTAAACTATTATACATGTATGTACAATGTATATACATGTAGAGCATCAAAAATCCTGCTTGCTTATACTGTAGGTTACACTTATGAAAACAAAACAAAAGCAAATTATACAAAACTTCAGCACAGCATTGGGTAAGAGTCAATTAGATCTAGCACCCAAATAATATAGCTTGATATTTTTAGAATGTACTATTTTGCTGGAGAGTATGTTAAGCAACTTCAAAGAAAACAACCTGAGCTGAATATTACTGAGTCTGATGTTTTGTGTGTACAAATTGCTGCTCTTTGCTTTAACCTGGGTGTTGGTCCTTTCTCTCACATTTTTGGTTTGTTCCTGAAGGAAATATGTCAAAAACAGCACACTGAAAAGCCTTGGGATGTAAGTGTATACTGTACATTAATTAGTGTAATGTACTTGTTGTATCAATTTAGAATTTTTCTGAAGCATCTGTCAATATGTTTCAATACATGCTGGAAGATAATGAAGACTTAATGGATTCTTTTAGAAGATATTTCAATAACCCTCGAGAAGATATTACCTTCATCACAGAACTTATGAGAGAAGAAAGGAAAGTACGTAAACTTACTAATATTTGTATATATAATATTTTAAAACTGTGTACGTGTGAGCATTATGATTACAATTACTATTAGATGCAGTGTATCCAAGACAAAGAATTTCTGTATGAGGTACAATAATTTTATTTTATGTACTTTAAGTATATGTACATTACAGATCATATTAAATGAAAGTCAAATGAATGTCAAAGTAATTGATTACACAACAAGAGATGCTGCAGTATTGGGGGCAAAAATCAATTTCAAATGGAGGTAGTTATATATTGGTGATATTGTCTATAGTTCAATTTATTTAACTATACAGAGTATTCCTTGCCAAAGTTTATGTTTTGAGGTGTGATGATGGTAAATTACACATCTGCTTCCATGAAGATGTTAGAAAATATTAATTATATTAAAATCCACATTTTACTATAATAGGATTTGGAGACATACAATGATTTCTTCAGCACTCATAGTCGCCTTTACAGGGATTTATATTATGTTCGCAAAATAAGAATTGTTGCTTTAATGTAAGTACATCTATGCGTGTCTACTATTTATAACTAGTTCAGGATCAAAGTAATGTTAACAAGAGCAGATAATACTGAATTGATTCAAGACACTAATAGGTAATATTAATTCTGGCATTTTATTCCTACCACATTAATAATACAGTAAGGTGACTATATCTGATGCTGCTAGAAGTATGGTTGCTTATACACAACTCACTGACAGTGTTCTTACTCTCATCAGGCAATCTGTTAAAGATCCTCTTGTTAGTGAAATTAATACTACATATAAAAAATGGAATGTACATTGTAGGTGCAAGTACTGCTGGATTGTTTGGACGAATCTAAATTTATTGCAGAAATTGGTTATATTATACCACCAGAAGATTGGAATAAGAATCCAGATGACTTGGTAATTACAGTGAAAATGGCATAAATTATAATAATTATTTAACAGAAAGAAGCTATTGTAAAAGCAACTGGTATTGATGAAATTGAATGTAATCTCATTATTGATGTAATTAAGTTAATTTATAATAGTAACACACGTATCATGGGTATGTACTTGTAGCTGGTATTAAATGGATATGAAGGAAATGAAACTTGGACACAATATTATTATCGTGATGATGACTCAACAGGAAAATGGACTGATAGATGGGTTAGGTTTATCATAATGTGACATTAATTATACTACACTGTATTATTAGGCACAAGAAAGATATCATGCCAATCTCCCATGGCGTGTTTTCTTTGTCAGTGGTGATAGAGGATTAATAAAGACAGTTCAAGAGTAAGTAAAGAATGTATTAATGACATTAGACTAACTCAATAATAATAATAGAGGATTAAAAAAAGCAATTAATGATCTAAGGATTGAAACTTGGGTAAGAAAAGTATACTAATCCAACAGTTATAATTAAATTTAACAGAAACTTTATCCGCCCCGAGAAAATTATGATTTGATGCCTGATATCTCATGATATAAAAATGATTCGATGGAATGTGTGAAATGAATTTTTAAAAGCTAAAAATTAAATAATAATTCTCAGTTCTTAGTGTAGAACATTTAATGCATAATGCTGCTTATTAATATAGTGTGTTATAGTAACATAGTGAACATATCTTTTGATTTCAGTCATAATTATACAATTATAAATATTATTGGCAAAAGAACATGCACATACTATAACATAATGAGATAACATATATTGGGATAAATGTATATCCCTGCTTATATACATGTCTAAACCTGCTAATGATACCAAGACTACTGATATTGATGATATTCCAGTCTTTAAAACTTACACGTTCCTTTATAGCCTGTAGATAAGACTAGTGCCTATCTAGTTGAAAGTGTTAACACAGTGATTAGGTCAATGATCAGGATAGATTGATGTGGCTGGAGCAAGCATAAATTATAATTACGTTTCACATACATGTAGCTACATGTATATAGCTATAAATGTTTGAAAATAAAATCCATGAAAATGAATTTTGGGTCGATCCATGAAAGTTTTATCCCTCAAAAGTTGCTAGCTGTATGGTATACTACACATGCACATTCACGTTTTGGATTTGTCATTTTTGATGATAATAAAAGTAAACAATTGCAAGAAAATTAAACTAAATTAGCTTGGGCTATGAGACAGTTATAGAGGGAGAGTTAAATGCAATGTAGTTAAGTAATAATAATTAATAAAGAAAGACACAACAATGATGAGAGAGGAGAGAATTATAAAAATAAAATATAACAATCTAATGGGATACATGAACAGTATCAGAGAGTACCAGTGGATCCTAATTTAGTGAGATCCATTGAACTAAATGAATGTCCATATCCTAATGCTTGTCTTTTAGTGGGAGGACCTCTCATTGGAGTAGGAGGAAAAGGAGGAGCTACTGATAGTGTACAAGTATTGAGAGTAGAATCCTATGAGAGGAGAGAGAGGGAGAGAGGGTATGTCACTCATAGTATTCTTACTAATACTATATTACTTACAAGATCAGTAAATGATTCATCCATTGTGTCTAACTGATCAACATTTTTACTAATAATATAAATACAATATGTACCACAATAATATCATAATATGTCACTAGTCTCTCTCTATACAGTATATCTATAAGTA
>NW_003548362.1:0-9476 GCF_000090795.2 Amphimedon queenslandica | reverse complement strand
AGCTGTATCTCACATCACCTGCACTAATGATGACTGCTTACCTAGGGAAATAGGACCACATCAGTCCTGCTGGTTCAAAAATAGTAAGTTATAATACTGCAAACACCAAAATAATTATACTGTCTAGTAAAAGCTAAAAATACATAGTAATAGCTTTTATGTGCATGCATGTTCTGGTGCAGCTTATTATTTTTTACTCTTAGATCCAGCTTCCTTATCAGTTGTTGCTACAGACAATATATTACCGGAATGTTCTGTATTAAGTAAGTGAATGTGTTGGTATTATTATTAATAGGTAATGTGTGTATTTATTTACAGGTGAGTCTCATGCTCCTGTTATACTGACAGCTATCAATAGCATAGTCAATGAATGGGAGACTCTAGGACTATATCTTGGAATTGAAAATAAAGACTTAAAAACAATTCATTCTAATTCTTTACATCAAATAGATATATGCCGTAAAGACATAATAGTTCACTGGTTAAATACTGGTACTGCTACAAGGGAAAAACTGATAAAGGCACTTGAGGATTTGAAAAGAAACGATGTTGCTGCTGAAGTAAAGCGTCTACCTAAACAATAATTTTTAGTATTGTTATTATTATAATACAAGTCATATCTTATTTTTCTGTTTAATTCTTATACATTATACACTCCTTCTCTTTATCTGTATATTATTACTACTATTATTTTTTTAATCTTCTTGTTTCACTTTTACTTGTCCTTCTTTTCCTTTTCCCCCTCTACTGCTTTCTCTTCATTGGTTTATTAACAGATACTGGGCACAGTATTTAAGGTTTATTATTATAATAATTATTAGCATTTTTCTCTCTTTTTGTCAATTCTTTCTATTTTGAAGTTTCCGTTAAATTTTTACAATACTAATAGTCTGGAAAATCATGTGTTTGCCCCATTATAAGACACATGCAGTGCAGCAACTTTACTCATTAGATCTACCCATGTGTATGCATGTGGTGCATCTAGCAGTGTAAAGGGTTAATCCTGTGAGGAGGTCCTTCTTCAACAACCCGTTAGTCATATCAATCTCATTGACTGGACCACTTGTGAGACAATAGACAATGTAATGACTTCTAGTGTAAAGGCCACCATACACCATGAAACTTGTTTCACGAAACTTTGTTTCATGAAACAAGTTTCATGGTGTATAGTGGCCTTAACATTAAAAGATTGATACTTTTATCTTGTGTATTCATCAATGGATCTGGTGTAATGTATCAGATAATGTAGGATATGGTATGCATTCACCAACAGTCCTATATAATGACTATCACTCACTTCTCATCAATACTACAATCACTCTATGTATCATTGTTGTTAATCTATTAGCTGCTGAAAGAGCATTAACTGTAAGTTGTTTTCAATACCTTGTTACCACCTCATGCAAGGTGTGAATTAAAGTTTGAGCAAGAAAATGAAGTAGTGGAATAAAGCTGTATTTGTGAGAAAATATCATTCAAAAACAAAATTAATACCAAAACAACAAAATAATAGTAATAATAATAAATAAAATCAAATAATAATATTGTCCATTAATAAAGTCCTCATCAGAGCCTAAATGAACTTGCCATAGCAACAACAGAGTCTCCTCCCATTCAAAAAACATCTACAATAATAATAAAGTTATTAAAAAGAGGGAAAATCCAATTTTGATCAGAATGAGCTCAAAATTTATATAGAACTTAAAAACATGTATACATGTACATGCATGTATTGAGGGAAATTGCATAAAAAGAGACTTCTTTTCATTTTTGGAAAAATTGGCTTATGATCATACAGGAAGTTTGGACTGATTTTTGAGTAAATAATAGCTTCAAAACCACTCAAAATTTTATTACATTTTCTAACACAAGTATTGATGTACTTTTGCATAAAAATTTTAAAGCAATCCCAACAAATGTGACCCGATATGAGAAAACCAGGCTATCTGCTCCGAAATTGAAAATTGAGATTTTTGCTTTTCTTAATTAAGCACAGTTTTTCCTTAGTTTTGGTCTTTGTCCCATGTCATTTGACACATCTAGTGCTGAGTTATGATTATTTATGCAAAAAGAAGTGTAAACGGATGCAATTGAGTTTTAGCCATTTCTATCCTTATACCCTGCATTATTTACATGGTGCACAACAAAAAGAAAGGTCTGTAAAATACCTCTTTTAACTTATTTACGGGCAAACTTGGTATCAAATGAAAGAAAATTCTTGATATAATACATTTTTGATAAAATCTGAGTTTTGATAAGGTACCACTGTCACAACTTTGGGAAGCCATATCTCTAATTGATAATTCCCGCAGATAGCCTGGTTTTCTCATATCGGGTCACAAATATTTTTAAAAAGTAAATAGCATTTTATTAAACAACTAATTTTTGATAAAATACAACAGGCTCTAGCTTATGGTTTCTTCCAAAAATTGGCTCTAAAGTCACCCCAAACTTTATGATACATTTTGATGCCCATATGCTATGTAGAAAGTTTGAGCTGATTCCGTCAAATATCTTTACCTAGCAACTGGTTGAATATTGAGTACTTGAGTTTACCAACTGACTCAGGACAGACCTGTCCCAATAGCTCAATAGTCATAGACCAGACACCCAGTAAGACACACACTGCCAGGGAATGACTGGCCTCACAAGATACCACATCCTTTGATAGAACTAAGAGGAGGAGGACAGGAAGAGGACATGTACATACAATACATGATGAATGCAAAGAAAATTGATATACATGTACATGTACATGTATGGTAAACTGAGATAAAAAAGCAATAACAATAATAACAAGATAATCCATTCCATTATCTGGACTCTTGAAAATAACAAGAAAATTAATGATGCGATTTAATACACAATAATTACATGTACATACTGTACATGTACAACACAGTCTCTCTCAAATGGGAGAGTTCCTTATCTATAGATGCATTGCTATACATACTGTACTGTACACTGTACATGTAAATCAAAAAGTACATGGATATTGTTCACTACTCACTGAATTTGATGTCCCCATTCTGTCCCTCTCTTTCATTTCATTGACCTATTGAGTCCAATCTGTACTGGGATTGGTGCTAACATCAAGTAGTGAATCTGAGGGGGTGGGATACTGGTCTGTGGCCACAGTCGCCACACCTTCAATATCCTCTGAATACCTTTAAAATTCCCTATGCCACCAACTTGTCAAAAAATCTAGTTTTGATTGGAATGAGCTCAAACTTTCTACACAACATAAGTACATGTATATGCACAATTACTTGTGATAAATGAAGTGCCTTTCTGAATCCAATAATGAAATTACATTTAAGGTCACAAGTGCATGTATAAAAAACAGACACAATTTGCCAACATGTACATCTGTAAATTTGTACATGTACATGTACATGTACCAAACATGTACATGCGTATATATTCATTCATTAAAATACCAAACATTACTTAGTAAAAAAACTAATTAGATCATTTCTAATATTTTCACTTACGAGTGTCATCGGTGAAAGTTGTTATCTTTTTGAGTACATCAAGTTCAACCTGCTGACACCCACAGAGCAAAAGCCTCAAATCGTCAGGAGCCAAACCTTCCAATAGTAGTAGGGAGGACATCATATAAACCAGACTTCATTGAATAAAATGGGAAGAGAGAGAGAAAGAGAGAGAGAGAGAGAGAGAGAGAGAGAGAGAACGAAAGACAGGAAGAAGGAAGAGGAGAAAGAATTACCCAGTAAACATGGCTATTACCCTCAGTAAACCTATCCTAACCTGGAGTGGTTCTTCAATTATCTTTATCATCTTACGTAACTTACTAAAATACTCCGACAATTAGCTCCAGAAACACTACATGTAAATTAAAAACCAATAATGTATACATGTACATGTACTCACAGGCTGAGAGTGTGGTGTCCTTATAATTTTCAAAATTACTCTTCCTCCTTTCCCTCTCTATAACAGATGGCAATATCAACCTAATATTGAACAATAATACACAATTATTATTATTATTATTATTATTATTATCATTATTATTATTATTATTATTATTATTTTACCTCTCAAGGCTGTCAACCTCATAATCACCCACTAATATTTCTTGATACCTAAGAATAATGAAATTAAATACTGCAGAACATGCACAGAATAGAATACCCAATAAAAGTATTGTAAATAAAAAATTAGATTGCTTGTAGTATAATGTCTACATAAATTGATGTGCTAGTACTTGGATGTACATGTACATGTACATACATTAATACAGTTTATGTGTGTGTGTTTGAATGATGCATTTGTGGCTAACTGTGTTTTGAATCTAATCCTGTCAGCCTCAGGTAGCTCTGGGAACAAGGACACTGAAGAGAGTTTTGATTCAACAACGTCTTCATCTAATTTGACAATAACAGCATCATCAATCTATTTGAGGGAGGGCATCAGACATTGTAATAAAATTGGGGGTAATTTGGGGGGAAATTTTTCAGAAAAATCAAGGCAATAGTCCATAATTTTCTTCACAATTTGACTGTTTTCAAAAATGCTCATAATTCAAAAAGATTAACAGCTCAAACTTTCTACATAGCAAAAGGACATCAATATGTATCAATAAATGTAATAAAAATTTGGAGTGATTTTGTAGTCATTTTTAGAAAAAAAAATGGACTATAGTCTACATGCTTAAATATCCAAAATTAGCTATTTCAAGTGATAAAGATCCACTACTCCTTACATTAGTGAACTCAGGTGACTTATGCCAGTTGGAGTGGCAGCCCAGTATGTTAATGCTAGGAGCTCCGAGTATATCAATGAAGTTATCAGGAACTGTTGGTACTATACTGTGACGCCACTCAAAGGGAGACATGTAACTCAGCAAACACTAGAAGGAAAAGAGAATTAAAGTGAAAATGAAGTAATTATTCAAGTTATTTTTACATAATTAATATGCATCAATATGTACACGTATACATGCATGTACAATGTACATGTACACATAAATAAGACACATACGTAAATTTAAAAAACATGCATGTACATGTACAAGAGTATATTGTCTTATCTTACTTGCATAACTAATGCTGGCATTGAGTAATTGGAGGAAGTGAACACAATGGTCCGTTCACTTAATAAAGCAGCAATAACCTTGAGAACATTATCAACAGAAAGATAAGACTTGAATGGATAGCCTCTGACATCAAGACTGAAGATCTGAAGAGAGAGACAGAGAGAGACAGAGAGAGACAGAGAGAAACAGAGAGAGACAGAGAGACAGAGGTAAGCGTCCTCTTGGATTTCCATAAATATCCTTCGAAGTCCTTGCAGTACAGCCTCACTAATGGAGGAGATGGGAAATCAACCCGCAGGTATTGGGCCGGTAACCAATAGCAACATCAACTAGCCTACGCCCCCGTTTCCAATCCCTTTCATTTACTCTATTATCTATGGTTATACTTCTTAGTTATTTGTGGTATCTGAAGTAGCTGAGCATTAGTAGCTAAGCAAAACCTTTTTTAGAGAAATTATGATATGTTACAAACAAAGATACAACAGCCAGTTACATGTAGCTGGCTTTTTATTATGTATGCATGGGTGTGGAACGTTCCGTGGACTGGTAACTATATGGTTGAATGCGCTTTTGAATATATGAGAATTTTTAATCTTGTAGCTATAATTATTTCATTTTTAGAGGAACAATGATGATCATTTTCCTGTGAGAAGTTGTGATGTAACTTTTAATTCTACAACCCATGACTGTCCTGGAAACAAAGTCATTGTTTTTGATTATATCCCACCTGGTGAATATGCTTACAGTGTTGAGATGAGTAATGCTATTGGATCAACTGTTTGTGATAATGGCACAGGTTAGTCCGTGTATATTTATATTTATTTTTTGGCAGTAGCCACATTTATTGAATCTTAATTTTTTACTAATGCCCGTTGTTGTAAAATTTTCACAACCTTGGAGCAAAACCCCAAGGTCGTCATAAGTTTGAATTCAGCCCCCGCGATGTATAATAATTGATTGTATGTCAACACTTACATTTCTTCTTATCTTTTACACACGTTGTATTGGAGAAATAACAATTATGACTCACTTAGCAAGCCCCTTATACTAATCCTTTGTTGGTGAGGCCATAGATATTAGAGTACTCTAATATCTATGGTGAGACCTTATTTAAATCAAAATTTGTACAATTGCAAGTTGAAAATTTATTTGCTAATTTATATACATGTACATGTAGCTACAATATCCAGTAGTACAGTATCCAGTAGTACAGTATCCAGTAGTACAGTATTCAGTAGCACTAGTATTGTGAGCCCATCACCTACAACAACTACAACTACAATTCAAGGTATAGTATTAAAGTTGTTGCCTTTACATAATTATTATTTGACTGTATTAGACCCTCCTCCTACAACACTAGCAACATGTCCTCCTCCGCCAGGTTGTAAACTATGTCTTTGGGCTATTATTGTTATGATTGTTCTTGGTGCCTTGTTGGGATCAGCTGTTGTATTTCATATTTGGAAGCTATGGTGGCATCATTGCTGTTGCTGTAGGAAATGTTTCTGTGAGGATGAGGGTTGTTGCTGTCAGAGTTGTTGGAATTCACCATTTTGGACTTATTTCTTTTGTGAATGCTTTCAGAAAAAAGGTAAGTTTTATCTATTCATTTTTGCTCATTTGTGTTGTTATAAAATAATAATGGGATTTTACCTCATTGGCTTCAGTGTAATGAAGTTTTTGCTTCTTTTCACTTTAAGGCTATATATCTCTAGTACCCTCTCTAGTGAACTGATTAAGTGATACAACATACACTTACTTCTTTAATTATGTGTATGTCATGTCTCTTTGACAAGGCAACTTACCTTGTATTTGAATTTCTTTTTTCATTTCAGCTTTACTTGTGACTTTATAATTATAGTAATAAGTTTTGACCAGAGTATGTTGGTACTTGGTACTATAATAAAAAGCTGTATCAGAGTTTCTTTGCATATAAATTTAATTTATTGTTTTTTGTTAGATAAAAGAGAAACTACTATGCCCTCGGCTACAAATTTATTGACAAAATCTTCTAATGAAAAGGATGTGATGTTATGACCTATTTGAAAGCCAATGTTGGCATTTATTAAAAAGGACATGTCAAAGATGTGAATTCTTATTAGCTTACTGATTACTGCTGCTACTTTAATATAAAATTGACATCATTAATAATTAATATGTCCATAAGCAGTCTTAGTGTATGTATTAATAATATCTTCTTGTTGTTGTTTATTAATTGGTAATCATATATTGCTGCTGCTACTCCTCCTTGTTGTTGTTTATTCCCTCTATTCTTCATTATACACTATACAATGATATTAGTAATTATTGATGTAATGAGTCCAGTTAATAGACCAGTGATAGGTACTGCAATAGCAACTGAATGTGTATGTATAATATATAGATATATTAGATATAGATCTACCAGTATTATTAACTAACCACTGATGATTAATCTTCTACAAGTTAATTGTGGTACTGGTTTGAGCTGATTCCAATCAAGTTTGGATTTTTTGTGATTTTTTTAAATTGCTCCAAAATCAGACAAAAGTCCCTTTACTATAGTACAGGGATTTTTGTAAAATTTCACAAAAACTGACAAGTAAAAAATTCCTCAATTTTATTACATTTCCTGATGCATATACATGTACTTATACTATGTAGAAACTTTGAGCTGATTCCAATCAAGTTTGGATTTTCTATGATTTTTTAAAGTTACTTCAATTCTGTATTAATCATGAAGGAGCTGGTCCTTCTCTTCCAATAGTATCAACTTTAAGATCATCAATAGTTATTAGGATTGTTCCCAGTAAAATTGTATTGAGTAGCTGAACCATTAATATCGCTGTTGTTAACTAGAACTTTATAATACTTCATACATTGTTGGTTCTGTTGATTAAAATGAACTAAAAAATACAAAAGAATATACACTATATACCTATGACATTATAATGAAAGACAGAGAGAGAGAATACAAGATAGAGTTAATTGTTTCACAATACATTATACTAAAGTATGTCCATTCTATACTACTGGAGACAGGGAGGATTGATGTCTTTGTGTTGGTTTCAAGGTTTTGGTTTTGGTGGTATTGGAGGAGGAATATCCAGACCACCTAACCTATCCATGATCAGCTCTTGAGTACTGAACTTCCTCTGGAGGAGAGGGGGAGAGAGAGGGAGGGGTGAGTTATAAAGGGTGTGTTACTCCATACAGTATAATGTGTATTGGCTTACATTTCCATTGACTGCTACATGGACTACTCTTTCCTCAGTGGGTGGTTTATTCTTTGGTGTTCTCTTACCAGCTGCTATTGATAGATCAGCATACAATACTTTATGAGGAGCAGCTGGAGGAGGAATGGGAGGAGGAACAGACTAGGAGGAGAGAGAGAGGATGTATAAGATACCATTACATGTACATGTACATTATCATTACTTTGTTGTTAACTGATGCATATACCACTGGTTGTTCTTGTGTTGGTGCTCCCTGTGGTCTCTTCCCTTTAGCAGCAATAGCCAGATCAGCATACACTGGCTTATGAGCTGATTCATCAACTAACACCTATTGAATATAACAACATGAACCTTAATTACTAATGTACATACCTTATGTACTAATATACCTTATACTAATGTACATACCTATACTAATGCATTTACATGTACTTGTGGTACGTGTGTATTAGTTACTATAAGGTGGTACATCAGATTACATAAGGATAAGTTCACCTTATTACATTAAAAGCTAAAAGGATGTACTCAATTCACCCATTACCCCTCTTCTCTTCCTTTTTATGATACAATACATAATGTACATGTAGTTCATTAAACCCAATACATTATGTACATGTAGTTCATTAAACCCAATACATTATGTACATGTAGTTCATTAACCCAATACATTATGTACATGTAGTTCATTAAACCCAATACATTATGTACATGTAGTTCATTAAACCCAATACATTATGTACATGTAGTTCATTAAACCCAATACATTATGTACATGTAGTTCATTAACCCAATACATTATGTACATGTAGTTCATTAAACCCAATACATTATGTCAAGAGTGGATTATGTACATGTATCCATACCTGGTTGTTGGTGTTTTTATTAATGGTTGAATATAGTCCAGTAGCACCAGTAGACAGACCCTGTTGACCCTTATTCTATTAATAATACATTATATGATCCATTTTTAAAAGACTCTCTCATTAATCACTGACCTCTCCCTCTCTCTTCAATACAGAGTATTCCTGTACTCCCTCAGGATTATACACTGTAAAAACAAAATAGTTAAATTAACCCCAAAATTTGGGTTAATGAAAATGCAACCAGAGTAACCTTAATTTCGGTTAATGTTAACTGCTTTCTTTTGTAGTTAAATTAACTATTTGAAATTAACCTTAAATTTAAGGTTAAATTTAACCAAT
>NW_003548354.1:0-9517 GCF_000090795.2 Amphimedon queenslandica | reverse complement strand
ATGATTTTGCGGAGTTTTACTAATAAAATTCATAATTTTTGTATATTTTTGTAAAATTTGTCCGTATATTGAGGGATCAGGTGGCACATTTTAAGTGGCCATTATCTCTGTCAAAAAGACAGCTATCAAAAAGATCCGGATGGTGATAGTTAGTTTAAAGACAGGCCTACAAAGTTATCATAGTGACCTTCTAAAACTATCCTTTGCTGCCGTTCAGAAATGACAGTCCGAAGATTGAGAATTTTGGCCGATCATTGGTATTGTCGGACACCACGCTTTGAGAGCTTATAACTTTCTATGCACTCTTGCTAGAGCTACAAGTTTTGTCACGCAAATAAAGGATAACTATTGCTATAATACTTTGCAGTTTCATGAGATGGCAATGTATAGTTTTCCTAAAACAAGTGTCCGAAAATTGATGGTGTACGATCATTGATAATGTACTCTAGCAAGTTAAACTTTGTTTTACAAGTCTTGAGGCATTACAAGTTTCCTGAAGCAAGATGGTTTGCATTTGGATTGAATCTTGGTGTGCTTCATCCTACATAGAGGGAATCCTTCACGCTGCCTGATGGAGTGTTTAACCAAGTGGTTGACTAAAGCTGATGATAATGTCACCACTGTTGGTCCTATTATCTGGAAGACACTGGCTAATGCACTCTGTGGAATGAACGCAACATCCATTTCTACTGATATTCACAAAACAAGTAATAATGTTATTATTGTTATACTTTGTTTATGTAGTTATTAGTGGCAGATCACTGTCAAACTTGAGATCAAGAAAGAGCATACTAGTGGATGGTGGCTAACAAGATCATTAGATACTGATCAAGAGGGATTTGTTTATATTGATGATATTAAAAAAGATGAAGAGAGTGAACTGTCAACATTGGAATCACTTGAACTATTTCATTATACAATGACAGAAAATGTTGACATACATGTACCTAAAATCAATGAAATTAAGACGAGGAGCAATGTTGAGAGAGCCAGTCTCTTTTTATCATCAATAAAACAAGATTCAGTTCTGCTAGATCAACTTAAAAACAAAGAACATGGTAAGATATATTTATATGTACTAATAATCTACAGAGTATTTTGAGGGCATTGAGTATATCAGGAATTTTTATACTTTTATGAAAATCAATCAAAATTAAAAATATGCATGCAAATTATGTATTTCAGTGTATCAATTTTTTGGAAAATGCAAGATTTTGTACAAATTAGTATGCATGTTACAGCATGTAGAGCTATTGTATAAAATTTTAAAAAATAAAAAAATTAATAAAACATAAAGATAATAAAAATTATAGTCCTATTCTCTCTTTTTCTGTCTTCACTAACAGGTATACCCTCATTCCAAAAAGGAGCAAAATTTTGAAATTATTTGACTATTATTATTATTATTATTATTAGAATTTTACATGACTTATAACTAGATGAATGTAAAACATTAAAGGGGCGAGCCTCAGCAAGCAAAGCAATGTACATACAATAGATCTTGACAGACTAACATTACTCATGCATACATTGAAACTAAGCAGCTCAGAAGATAGCTATAGAAGTAGTCACTGCACAAATGATATGGCTAGATAAGCAACTGTAGCAATTCAGGCTGCGACTGACGTTTCACAAAATTTTATCAAAATTATCAGAGAAAGACTGTATTAGTGAATCATGTAAAAGCAATTAGATGGTATGATGATGGTGTTCAACTGACCTCTCCATCTTTAATACAATGTCAAGAAGTAGTTTCTCTATTAACATACAAACATACGAACATTGTCATCATCAAATCATCTCCTGATGTTGTGTGTGATCTGTTGCCAGTTTTATTACAAAATGAAAAGGTGAAATACTTGAAAATACAAAACACTCAACTAACACAGGACTGCATCTCTTCCTTATGTAACTTACTGGCTAATAATAAATCATTAGTAGATTTATACCTTACTAACTGTTCCATTGATGACAAAGCAGTTGCTGATATTACAGACGTACTACAAACACACAATAACACAATTTTAGGATTAACCTTCCTGCATAATCCTCGTATTACTTCTATTAGTGCTCAGTCTTTTTCTGAACTAATTATCAAAAATTTCACATTAAATGAATTGCAAGTAAGAGGCACTTCAATATCATCTGATGGAATATTGCTAATTCTTCAATCGTTAACAATAATAATAAAAATATAAAGCTCCTTCTAGATCCAAAACACAAAGACACATGCACAAAATTCCATGAATATAATATATTAAAAGATAGATTAATATTTTATGATTGATTAATAATTGTATTTTGCTTTTCATTGATGATGCTGACTAATTTTAACAAAGTGATATATGATGAATACGTAACATAATAAAGAAGCCTCACCTAATATATTTCTTGCCTATCTCATTACTTTTGGATATTTCAATAATAATAATGATATTAGTACATACAAAAATTTAATAATAATGATACTAATACATATTGTTCATCCATTTTAACAAAATAAATTATTATTGCAATCAAAGACAATTAAAATAAAATAGAAGAGAATAGTACAACCAGCTTATTGGGCAAGCAGTACATGTGTCAGTTGTTATTAATAAAATAATAATAATAATAATAATAATGGAGTTATTGTATCACAAGATCTGTCCTGGTCATTGCACATAAATACTATTGTTGCTAAAGCCTATAAGATGCTTGGTAGTGTTGTTCTAGTTCTTCTATACTAGAACTAAATAATTATTGTTCTGCTTAGTTCTAGTTCTAAAAACTAGAACTAGAACTAGAACTAATTTTTTTGTAGCTGAAATACTAGAACTAATACTAGAACTAAAATTATTTATTTGAAGAACTAGAACTAATACTAGAACTAAAATTATTTATTTGAAGAACTAGAACTCTATACTAGAACTAAAATTATTTATTTGAAGTACTAGAACTAATACTAGAACTAAAATTATTTATTTGAAGAACTAGAACTCTATACTAGAACTAAAATTATTAATCCTGAAATACTAGAACTAATACTGGAACTACAATTATTGAACCTCCTTAGAACTAGAACTAATACTAGAATTGAAAATATTGGTTACAAACTACTACAATAAACAGGTGAACATGTTTTAGGCAAAGCCTTGCTGTTACATTTTTATATAAATTGTACCTGTAACATTTCGATCATTTTATTGGCAGCAGTAAAACTTATTACTTTGTGTATATTGCATTTGATGTACATTTGAAACATAACTCAGCAATATAACAAAAAAGATTTTAGTTAAGAGCTACTACTAGTATTTAAATTACTCCAATTTTTGGCATGACTCAACTGGAACGTACAGTGTAAGTATTGGAGGCTTTAGTTCTAAACTAATACTAGAAATTTTAGTTTAAAGAACTATAACTAGAACTAAAATCACAGTATTTCTAGTCAAAAAACTAGAACTAGAACTAAAATCACTGTATTTTTAGTCAAAAAACTAGAACTAGAACTAAAATTGTTGTATTTATTGTCAAAGAACTAGAACTAGAACTAAAATTATTGTATTTCTAGTCAAAAAACTAGAACTAGAACTAAAATCACTGTATTTTTAGTCAAAAAACTAGAACTAGAACTAAAATTATTGTATTTCTTGTCAAAGAACTAGGACTAAAACTAAAATTAATATATTTTTAGTTAAAAACTAGAACTAGAACTAAAATAATAGTATTTTTAGTCAAAAAACTAGAACTAGAACTAAAATACAATTCCATACTAGAACAACACTAAGATATACTATAGGTCCTTAATTTCATTTCATTACATCAGGGTTGAGAAAAAATAGGTAATAGAAGTCACACCTGCTGTTACAATATAAAGTGGTTGCTATGGCTACTCATCGTTAGCTAATAAAATTCATGAAAATTAATATAATCAGCTTTTACTAGTAGCTCATCAAATCATTAAAGGGAGGCTTGCACGCGAAAATGAAATTTGAGATTATTGCTTATTTTTAATGTAAACTATCCAAATAGACTATTCCTAGTTGCATTCTTGCATTGGACTTGCTTTGGGAAAGTTAGAGCTTGCTAAAGTTGCTGGTGGCCATTGCTTCCTGTTAGGGGGCGCGGTCATTGATAACATCACAAGGGGAGCCAACATGAGCAACTGCAATGCTTTACATGCAGAAATAAAGAGAAAATAACTTGAGAAAAAGAGGGATTCTTCAGTGACAGTTAATTTGTGGGTGCTCTGATACTTATAGAGACAAGGTAAGCATAGAAATTTTTTCAAGGAATGCTAAAATCAGAGAGAAATAGACTCTGTCAAGTCAAGAGATTTAGCCGGCATGAGTTAGTCTGGTCCCTATGGCTATTCTATGCTATGTAGTGATTATCTCAGTTATAAAAGCTTTTAAGTAAACTTTCTTTTGCCTTTTAACTCTGAATCATTGAATTCAAACCTTATGACTGAGACTTGGCTAAATGCTCAGGAAATAACATATACTGAATGCAGGGGAATAATACTAATATCTAACAAGGTTTGAATGTAATGATTCAGAGTTAAAAGGCAATAGAAAGTTTACTTAAAAGCTTTTATAATTGAGATAATCACTACATAGCATAGAATAGCCATAGGGACCAGTCTAAGTCAAATCTCTTGACTTGTCATAGTCTATTTTTCTCTGATTTTAGCATTCCTTGAAAAAATTTCTATGCTTACCTTGTCTTTATAAGTATCAGAGCACCCACAAATTAACTGTCACTGAATAATCCCTCTTTTTCTCAAGTTATTTTCTCTTTGTTTCTGCATGTAAAGCATTGCAGTTGCTCATGTTGGCTCCCCTTGTGATGTTATCAATGACCGCGCCCCCTAACAGGAAGCAATGCCCACCAGCAACTTTAGCAAGCTCTAACTTTCCCAAAGCAAGTCCAATGCAAGAATGCAACTAGGAATAGTCTATTTGGGTAGTTTACATTAAAAATAAGCAATAATCTCAAATTTCATTTTCGCGTGCAAGCCTCCCTTTAATTATTCATGAGAATGAACCACACCCACTTTTGTCCAAGTTTGTAGAGCATTCTTGTGCTAACAGCAGTAGTGTGAGTCCGGAGAATGTTCTGCTAGCAGCTAATGCAATGATAGCAAAAAGAAGATACAGTAGATTCAATACAAGATGTTCCAGTATGAGAGAAGTGAAGAATATTGTTGATGATTGTTTCAAGGACTTCCACTGATAGAGTGTGATAGATAGTACCACACCATTAGCTATCAGAGCTAGTATCATCTCAACAGTAAGAACTGCTGCTACTGCTGGACCACTGAACTCACCAGTAAAAGGAAAACTGCCTTCCATTGTTAACTGCATTATTAATTTTAAGGAACTTACATGTAGTTTCCAACCACACTTTATATAGACAATAGTGCATGTCATTCATTCTTTGCCAAATCAATTTGTATACTTAATGGACCATTACATGTAAATTAATGACTACCAAATTAGTAAACTAATTAGTAACTATCATCATGGCATGAGAACACACATTGATAACATGTATCAGCAGATTGTGACCCATGTACATGTACGTATATCATAGCGCATTTCAATTGTTTAATGATAACACTCAACAAGTGGTTACAAATGTATTATACAGCATACATGTACATGAACATGTAGAATTTTCATGTAAATGTATTATCAATACTTACCCATTTTACTAAAGAAAGCATACAGGACTCCCATGAGGTCCCCGAGGGTTAAATTATAATCAGCGACCACACCCTCTATCTGATGGAACTCAGCCAGGTGAGTTGCGTCAAGTGTCTTATTACGAAAAACACGATCAATTGAAAAATATTTAACAGTAGTGAACTCTATATTCTACAAAATTAAACAGATAAAGGATAAAATCTATATAGCTCAAGAAAAAATAAGTAAAATTAGTCACATGTCAAGAAAAAACATTTGTCACTTTATTCCGACACAGTAGGTGATAAAAGTCACACCTGCTGTTATAATATTAAGTGGTTGCTATGGCTACTCATCGTTAGCTGATAAAATTCATGAAAATTAATATAATCAGCTTTTACTAGTAGCTCATCAAATCATTAATTATTCATGAGAATGAACCACACCCACTTGTTGTCCAAGTTTGTAGAGCATTCTTGTGCTAACAGCAGTAGTGTGAGTCCGGAGAATGTTCTTCTGAGCTTCCTCTAACTTCCAGTCATATTGATAACTAGTATTAGGATAGAGGGAGGGATAGAGAAGAAAACATCAATAAAAAGAAAACTAACATAGTAAATGTAAATCATGCAGTTACTGTAAACCTAGTATATTTTGAGTGATGGTACTTTTCATAATACCGTACAGAAGGAAATTTTGGAGGGACTAAATTTTGGCGAATTGCTAAATTTTGGTGATTGGCGAATTTGTGGCCATGTGCTATTGAGCATGCGCATAATGGCTCAAAATGGCGAATTTTTATTTTAGCGAATGGCTATTTCCATTCTGTATTTTATAATCATTGAAAATAACCAGATTTACAGTAAATCAAACTATAATACAGTGTACAAGCTAAATTAATCTAAACACACACACATTCACATGTACATGTGTAGCAGATTATTTGGGCAGCAGGCTGATTTTAACATTTTGGAATAGCTTAATGAATAACAAAATAACTTTTAAAAATCCTATCCAGTACATGTGGTCAGACATAGTGGAAAAGGGCACCAAAGGCATGATATCACTAGTATGTAAAATGTATGTGAATGACTAGGTACCTTTTGGCAGATAATTAAATTTATTTTTAAAGTGACAAAATGTCAACTTGTGTGTTTCATATATTTCACAGAATGCAAAAGCTTTATTTTTAATTTTCGCAAAGTGCTTTTGTGACAAAGCACATACACATTTTGTCACTACAGGCCACCCTAGGCAAGAATTTATTATGTAGTTAGGTTATTAGAATTTATGACAGTTGTAAGGCGCAGTTTAGGATGACTGGTTGGCTGGCAACTTTCAATGGAGGACAAATGGGCCAACATAAAAACAAACCTGTAGTAAGAATTCTGGAACAAACTTGACCAATTTTTTTTACAGGAGAAGCTTAAAAGCAGCTATTCTTCATTATAATAAGGGCTTCTTAGCTTTTGATAGAGCTAAAGCAGGTAAGTGAAACAGTTTCTTCATGCCTCCATTGACTTCCATAACAAACTTGCCAACCAATTATGACACATGGGTACATACCATATAATAACATTAATGAAATTCCCATAATAGAATTTATAGCTTTTCTAGTTAACAAATAGTATGGTCTATAAAAATAAATTTAAATATTTGCCAAAAAGTACGTTTTCTCATTCACAGTGACATACAAGTATATAAAAAATACAAAATTCAAGTAGCAAAATGACAGAAAAAATCAATCATAAATTGATAACTAAGTAAATTTGAAGTACACAAAAACTCATTTAAACATCAATTGCTACAACGATACATTATTTAATGAAGTAAATGCATGCACCTCTTAAATTTATTGATAAATAAGTAACAAAAAAGCTTAGCAGCATATGTGAAAATGATGAAGAGAATGCGAAACAAAAAAGCTCTTAATCTCAGGCCTGAAGTATGACTGGATAACAGGACTAGCTACTGTAATGAAGAGGTAACAGATAAAAGCAGTAAAGCTATACCAAACTGGTACATCTATAAACAAGAATACAATCAAGTACACGACAGAACGCACAAAGCATATCCCATAGACTATTAACATGCTTCCAAATACTCCAATGAGTCTCTTCTTCTTTGAGGCATACACACTCTCTCCTGCTATCACTGACTGAGCTTTGAAGTAGCTTTTAGTGAAACAAAAGGTCCAGAGAGAAGTGACAAATAGTATCATGAGGACAATGACTGTTGAAACAATAGCAAAAACACTCCTACGATTGACGTTTATCGGTAACAAATAACACAAGTCAGGATCAATGTCAGAGTGGAATGCAAGGAGATATATAATGCTAGATACAGCTACAAACAGCCACATAGCAATGGTGAGGGTCAGTGCTACCCAGGGCCTCATACACACTCTCTCCTGCTACCACTGACTGATCCTTGAAGAAGCTTCTAGCAAAACAAAAGGTCCATAATGATGTCACGACGATAATTACAGCTGTAACACACGGAAGGAAAACAAAAATGATAATGAGACTCATAGTGCCGTTAGGACGCTGGTAACATAAAAGGAACTGATCTTCATAAACATATTCATTTATTCCATATAATGGAGCAGAACTAAATACAGCAGACAGTATCCATATAACAATGGTGAGGGCCAGTGCTACCCAGGGTCTCATGAACCGCTTGTGAAGATGTGGTTTGACAATAAAGAGAAACCGATCAAATGATATAGCAGCTAGTGTCATAAAAATGACAGGTATGGTAAATGAATATACAAAAGCAGCAGAAGTACATGTCCCTATTTTCTCCTCATCTGTACTACCAAAAATCCATTCACCAGCAGCTAATGCAATGATAGCAAAAGGAAGGTACAGTAGATTCAATACAAGATGTGCCAGTATGAGAGAAGTGAAGAATATTGTTGATGATTGTTTCCAGGACTTCCTTTGATAGAGTGTGATAGATAGTACCACACCATTAGCTATCAGAGCTAGTATCATCTCAACAGTAAGAACTGCTGCTACTGCTAAAGTATTGAAATCACCAGTAAAAGTAAAGTTGCCTTCCATTTCAGAGACAAGCACTCAAAATTGTCCGAAATTCTCTTTGCAAAAGTATATAAGGCAAGTAAGGACTGTATGTAAGACTTAAAGTAACAGCTATATCCTTTATAAAGGTACTAATAGCACTAGACCAATCTCAAAATAACAATGAAAATGATATGAGGGAATAAGTTACACACACAAACAGCAATTAACAACAAAAATTAAACAAAATTACATAATACTCAATATACTACAGCAAATTGACATCAGCAAACAGCATGTACACATGAACAGCAAACACAAGTAAAGAGAAGAGGACAGCGTGAGACTAGAACACTCTTGATCTCAGGCCTGAAGTATGACTGGATAATAGGACTGGCTATTGTAACAAAGGAAAAAACAATGTGGCTTGTCACATAAAACTCATATGGTAGAAAAATTAAGATCTGTAGAAGGAAGCCTAAAGCTGCTATTAAATAAACTGTTCCATAGACAATTAACATCCTTCTAAATTTTCCAAAGAGTCTCTTCTTTTTTGAGGCATACACACTCTCTCCTGCTATCACTGACTGAGCTTTGAAATAGCTTCTAGTGAAACAAAAGGTCAAGACAGAAGTGGCATACATTATCATGAGGACAATGACTGTTGAAACGATAGCAAAAACACTCCTATAATTGACGTTTATTGGTAACAAATAACACAAGTCAGGATCAATGTCACAGTCAATTGCAAGGAGATACACAATGTTAGATAGAGCAACAAACAGCCATATAGCAATGGTGAGGGTCAGTGCTACCAAGAGTACTACCCAG
>NW_003548346.1:0-9535 GCF_000090795.2 Amphimedon queenslandica | reverse complement strand
CGGCTATATCAACACGCTCAATGCAACCAGAGACCTACTATAAGAAAGCGAGTAAAATGAGAGGTACTGTGTAATGATGGTCAGTTACACTATAAAACTGATGTAATAATTGTAGATTTGTCCTTGAGTGATGTGCATGTAATACCAGTTGATGATATCATGAGTAGAGATCAAGGCAGAGATATGGTACAATGTACATGTACGTATAGTGTGTAGTCATTCACTCATTATACAGTTTTTATTGTTCATGTACTACATGTATTGTGAATTTATGTATTCATTAATTTTAGTTGGCACTAATTGTTGCCCAGTCAAGGGATTCTAGTGGTAGCCCTGTCAGGGATTAAGTTACCTTCTCTCAGTATTGGCTTACAAAGAATCAGCAGCTTAGCATTAAGGCTAAATGGTAATATGTACTAATTGTTTCTCTGTCCCATTTTTTTTCTTCTTTATGTCTTATTTCTTTTTCTCTTTCTAGCATCAGTTCATTTACCAAGGATAGGTCACTCTACTCCTCATTTCAATTGGTATGGTACTGAGAGACTAATCAGAAAACATCTCTCAAGCAAAGGAATACCAACCTTTATGTATCTTAGAAATGCACAAACCACTTACTATGAACTATATTGTACATGTACATGTAGGGAAACTCCTCACATTAATTTCTATGCGTTTCTATGACTGATAATTATCTCCTTAACACTTTCAACAGTTATTATTTTCCACGTTATGGACAACACAAAACTATACCAAGTGTCAGCCCTGAACTTCATACTAAAGGTAAAAAGACTCCTTCATTAATTCATCATTATTGTAATCCTTTAGTAGTGGATCCATTACCTGAAATATTTACCGATGTCAGTGTCTGTTTCTATGGAATTGATGAGAGCACCAAACTCTCTCTAACCCGTTATATAATAGCATATCCTAATTCTACTATGCATACTTAATGTTACATTAATAATGATGTATATATTCCTTAACTTATCCTTACTTATAATGGTGATGTAGAGGAGGTCCCCACTGATAAAACAACACACATTATTGTTCCTAGCTTGGAGGGAAGCAAGTTGCCATGGAATACACACAAGGCCACAGTACTCTCATTGAAATGGTTGGAAGATAGTTTAAATGAAGGATATCTGTTACAAACAGTGAAATACATCATTTAATGTAATTCAGTATTTTTAAGTTGTGTGGCTAAAAATATAAAATAATATTAAATTAATTTGAGTCATAACTCATAATCATAAATGGGCGTTGCATGAACAGAACCACACCTATACTCAACTGTACTGCTATAAAACTTCCAAGTGCTACCAAATCATTTTCACTTTTTTTAGCAGACTCAGCCCTCACTTTATTGAAAGTTCACTATTGCAAGCCTGCAGCCTTAAGATATTCACTGACTCCTCGAGTTCATAGCATGGATAGTCAAGGTAGCTTCTACTAGTTTTACATATTTAATAAGTAGATCTATTATTTATTTTCTCACCATAGCAAGAGTTCAAGTACAGGCTAAGATCAGAAATCTTTTTCAAAACAAGCCTGCACATGGCCATGGTATCTCACCATCATTTCGTGATTTTCATCCAGCCAGTGGAATAGAGTTGCAGAAAATGATGCTCAAGTTGGTCCAGGCGGCCTCAGAGGCCGCTGCCGTAGCTTTTCGCTCGCTTGTTTGTTTTACAGCCATCGGAAGCTGAGAAACATGATTCGTTGGAGGCCGCCATTGAAGTAGCAGAAACTGCTATAAAAGATTGTGTTAATCCTCATCTTGTTAAAATGGCAATGGGGGTTTTTCTAACGCATAGTAAAGAGGCTCAGTATTTAGGAGTTGTGGCACCCTCACTAAAGGAGCATTAAAGGCCACTATACACCAGGCAATTCTATTGCTTGCAATCTGTGGTTACTTTGATGTTGTAAGCAATGTGTTGCCTAGAATAGAACATGTTTCTATTCTAGGCAACAGTGTTGCCTGAAGATCAAAGTAACCACAGATTGCCTGCAATAGCATTGCCTGGTGTATAGTGGCCTTTAGAATTTGCCATGCCAGCTGTTCCGATTGAGAAAATCGTCATCCCTGAGGTCATCGTGGGTCCGACTCTTCCAGACTCAAATCCTACTACAGCGGACACTTTAAGGGCAATAGAAACCCTCTCGTATTGGCGAGAAGATTATGATCTCAATGACCATCACTACCATTGGCATCTCGTCTATCCTTGGTCAGGAATTAGTACAATAAAGGATAAAAAGATCCACCGAACCATTGATAGGCAAGGGGAACTGTTCCTTTACATGCATTCTCAGATGGTAGCCCAATACAATGCAGAGCGGTTGAGTTGGTCTGACATAGGACTGGTGGACTCATGGAGCTATGATCAGGTGGTGGAGCCAAGTTATACACCACCCCCAGGTCTGAGAGATGAGTATGGAGCAAGGCCTCCACTTCAAGGTTGGCTTGAGCAGCATTCCCCCTACATGACTGAAAAACTTGCTACTGTTTCCAAAGATACAATGATTTTCTGGCGTAACAACATCAACAAGGGCATTATTCAAGGTTATTTTTACACAAAGAAAGAAAATGGCGATCAAGGAAAGTTCCATCTCACAGAAGACGATGCCATGAACTGGGTTGGCATAATTGTTGAGGCTGAGGCACATCAGCTGCAGGAGGTAAGCCCAGGCTCAAAGGAGTTCATTGATAGCGACTTGTATGGCACACTACACAACCTTGGTCATGACAAATTTGGCGAGATTGGTTACCAGACATACATGTCAAACAAAAACCGTTGGGGAGTAATGGGGTTCACCTCTGTTGCAGTTCGTGATCCAGTCTTTTGGAATTGGCACAGGCACATTGATGATTTTTGTCAGTCTATTATAAACAAATACAAGCAACATGCACTCAAAGAAAGTGCCCCACCTCATGTAAAACTCACTGGAGTACAAATCCTGCCACGAGATAAAAATTCTACAACACCTGATGGAGGTATTGCCACATATCTCACTGCACCTCGTTTGGAATTGCAAGAAGTCAATGCTAAACTCAACCATGTGCTTTACAAATGGGTAGTCAAGGTTGAAGCCACTGTAGATGAAAACGAAATTAAAAATTTGAAGCCATTTACTGTGCGAATCTTCATTGCTCCTAAGCGGCTAATGCATGCATGAGCAGCGCTGTTACATCGAAATGGATAAATTTTTATGCACTCTTACTACAAAGTCTGCAACATTTGTCAGACTAGATGTAGAGTCCTCTGTAGCCCGCAAAGTACCTGATTCATCGGAGTATCAAGATCCACGCTGTTTATGTGGATGGCCTCCAAATATGATGATACCCAATGGTACTGAATTGGGCATTGATTATGTAGTTTTTGCTATACTCACTAATGATATCATCTCAGAGGTATGTTTACTAGCTTTTTATGCAGCTTTTACTATGCATAAAGTCATTGCAGGTTTTGTAATTAACTTGGTATACTTTATTTTATGTAGGATAATACGGTATCAATGTCTTTCTGTGGAGCCAAGGATAATAAATATCCTGATCCACGTGGCATGGGATATCCATTTGATAAAGCATAGTTCAGGACCTCCTCAGAGATGCCTGAGGCTATCAAGGGGTTAGATCATGTGAAATTATCCGAATTCAAGATTTATCGTAAGACACAGCTTTACCAAGGCAGAATAGTGAAGGTAGAGGGAAACATCAGTTGGGAAAATACTATTCAATATTTCTTCACACAAAGTGATGCAAGCTACATGATGAAAGAGTACAAAATTGATTTGACCAAGAAAAAAGATGTGATTCGTTACCGAATGTTTATATTTGGTTTAGTGGAAGATGGTACTATACCAGTCGATGGCAATACAAAGGAAAAGAAGTCTAAGTGGAGTGATGACAAAATTGCCAAGTTTGAAGCATGGATAGATGCTGACTTTCCTTGAACTAACATTTGAATATTAATAATTAATGTAATCAATAGGAAGAAAACTTTTTGAAGTAGTGAATATTCTAGTTTTTGGTTTGAGGCCATTTTTGTAAAATTTATCATTAAAATAATGAAAACAGAAAAGAATAAATAAAAGACATTTAATTGCATGGGTTTAGAAAAACTGTATATACAATAAATTTACAATCCTCCTTTCATCATTTGACACAGCATATCTGTCGTCTTGCTAGCCATACCATTGGTCACATCCTTTTCTGAATGTAGGAACAAGACTACTTTAAGCAATGTACCAGGCTCTTCTCCACTGTCCACCCAAATGACTGTAGGCTTGGGAATGGTCTGACTAGTGAGACTATCCTATCTAATGTTTTTTCTCAGACACTCCAAACCTGTGTGTATAAAAACTAGAGTAAAATGTTAACAATATTTCTCTGCAGTGCATTCTACAAAATTATAAATAATACTATACAATTACCTTTTAATTGAGGCACTACTATCATTCATTAGGTAATTGAATAAAAAATTGAATGGACAAATGTGCAGACAATGTAAGAGTGTCAGATGACATCCGTTACACACACACATCTACAATAGTAAAAACACACATGCACACACATATACAGTAGTAACACACACATAACAATGATAACACACATAACAATGCATTGCACAAAAAACCAATTGTAACACACACGTAACAATGGTAATAGACAAACTCATTCACAATTTTTCTTGTTTCCATTGAAATAGAAATGGTAAGATATTTGCAGCCTTATTTTTGTGTGTTAATGGTATGATTACTAAAACACCCACATGGGAAAAATAACTAGCTATTATAGCCCACATCTGATTGCATATAGTCTAAAAGTGGAGCGAGGAAAATAGGTAAAAGCTAGAATACAGGTTTAAATACAGTTGCATTAATGTACAATTAAAGTTGGCATTATCTCCTTTGAAGGATGTGATTTTCAAAACAGAGAAAAGGTAAATAATTGTAGCAATATAGTTTCAAAAAATTATACTGACCAATAATGAAAATAAAATAACACTGTCAAGACAAACCCATTCATGCATCATAACAAATGCTTATACATATCTAATTATTAGGCCACTAGCATTAAAAATTGATATGCATAGAAGAGGATGAATTTTATTCATACATAAGTAAAAGAGGTCAGTATGTTCATTACATTAAGAGACACCATATCTCTTAGCAAAACAATAAGGGTTTCATGGTTTCTATAAACCCAAAACAACAATGTTATCTTTTTATTTAGTATCAACAATTATTTTTGATGCATGCCATAGCTACACTTCTGCATGCCTATAACATTTCTGTTTTCCTTCATTTATCTGACACTAAACATGAAACAACTTAAAACGTTCAAGGACCCATGAAATTATAAGAGATATCAAAAGAATAAAAACTTTAAAAGTGTACAAATAGCTTTATAAAAACTAGTATCAGAAAAGACCTCAACATTGTGTGTCCATGATGCCAAAATATTATTAAAAAACTTCTTAGTCATGTAAGTCCAGTGTCATACCATATATGGTCCTAGCTAAAAGTGGTCCTTTGACAGTTTTTTCAGTACAATTTAGAGTTAGATTTTAGTGCTTAGGCTTTGGAGTTTAGTGTTAAGTTTTTAGCTTTTGGCAAGCAATATTAGTCAAGGGGACTAAAATTTTACGGAGCTATGGTCTGGAGACCATCGCTTTCTGGGGGGAACTTTTTTGCCAAGGGACCTAATTTTTCAGTTGTGACACGAGTATATCTCAATAATTATAATCTAATTTCAACATATCCAGCCCAGGATAGACATGCAAAACTAGAGGGGTGACTATACCAAGACTTGTGGAAATTGTTAAGTTATATCAGGAACACTTACTGGCTACTGCAGAACTGTCAGATCATGGTGAATGGCTTCATTTCTCAACTCTCATGGTTAAGTATACTAGTAATTCTCTGCAGCCCCGTCCATGCCATTTTCCCAACCAAAATCAAATCGAGCCTGTTCTGAATCATCTGACCTGAATATTATCAGTGCATGGTTGAGCTTGGAATCCTCGGATCATAGATAGAACTGGATTGAGCTTTGACTGTTTTCCTCAACTTGTGTAAGTTGGGATTGACCTGGGTTTGTCTAATAAAAATTAATAATGATGATTAGCAATTAAAATTGAAATGTTAAATGTCAGTAATGCACCTCTTGCCATGACTATAGCACTTAATGGCTAAAAATGTGGTTATAGCACAGAGCATGCCTAGACTGGCTAGCTAGATCCACTATCACGATAGCTTAAATACTACTATCACATCACAATAGCTTCTATACTATCGCGATAGTGAATATATTCGAAACTATCGCCCAGCTCTACATGAAATAGATTTTTGAATGAATTCGTGAATTTTTTGGGCCATGAAAATTTCTCGCTATTCAGTAATTGATGGATGATGTGAAGTTAAGTCAATTTAGATGTATTTGCAAAGTCCCTGTACTATAAGGGTCATTGGCCTAATTTTGCCAAAAATTAAAATGAGAGAATTCTCTATTTTTCTCCAGATACATAGATGTACTTATGTTGTGTGGAAACTTTGAGCTGATTTTGATTATAGTCAATTTTTTATAACTTTTTAAAGCTGCTTCAAAATCAGGCCAAAGCCTCTGGTACTTTACTACAGGGTATTTGGTTAAAATTTGTCAAAACAAAAACAAGAAAATTATCTATTTTATATGTTTTCCTGGTACATATACATGTTTTGTATGTTGTGTATATAAAAAGTTTAAGCTGATTGCTGATTCCAATCAAAATTAAATTTTTTACAAATTTTTAAAGTTAATAAAATTAGGCCAATGTCCCTGTACCATAGGGTCATCCCAAATTCTACCAAAAATGAAAAAGTCAGTATTCTAAATTTTCCTTTTTTTCCTGATACACATACATGTACTTATGTTGTATGAAAAGTTAGAGCTGATTTCTATCAAATTAGAATTTTTCATATTAATTTTTAATGTTGCTCCAAATTGGTACATTATGCATGCATGCATGTTTGACACCTTTATTATGATTAATTTTATTGACGAAGTCAGCCTTCATTATTAATTATTGTTTTACAGAACAACTAGTACTGAGTTCTACTGGCCCTTCAACTGATGATAGAGTTTTAAGAAGTGGTGGGTCTGGAGGAGGTCAACTCAGAGCAACTGATGAGTTATTATCTCAAAAACGAAAAAAGGAAACCACTCACTGAAGAACAACTAGAAGAGAGAAGAAAGAAGGTTTGATTTACCAAATGCATGTAGTTCATGCATGTCATGTGTGTATTGGAAAATGTAGTAACATAAAATTTATTTACATGTAGCTATGAATTATAGTCTCTGGCCCAATTATTAAATTAGAGCCTAATTGTTCCAAGGAAATGTGTCAGTAGAAAATTTTAGTCAAAATGATATTTGTTTTGAAGTCAATTTTGACAAGAACCATGGGCTAAACCATGTATTAAGGTCACAATAGTTACACCACAAAATTAATATTACTTGCCCTTACTAAAAATTCAGGACTGACTTTAAATGGATAAATTTTAAATGTTAAATTGTCACAAATCAGTCAAAAATAAAGTTTGCATGAATTAATTTTTTATTGCATTTTTTCTGAACATAACTTTTAATGGCTGATTTGTAAAAATGTACAACTACAGTTAATTACAACAGTTTAATTACTCAATGTACTTGTACATGCATATAAGCACGAAATTCTTATACTTCTTATAAGCTAAGATTAAGAGACAAAAACTCATGGAGGAAGAAAAGAAAAGACAAAGAGAAGAGAAGGAAAGAAAGAAGCAGGAATGGCAGAAAGAACACAACTACTCATCATTAAAGATAAAAGAAGAGGAAGAGGAGGAGGAGGAGGAAGAGAGAGAGGAGAGGGAAATACAGTATCTCATTGGTGACGTGACACAACCACAAAACACATCAACTAATGATGCTATTATTGTACACTGCGTAGGTAAGGAATATCATATTGTTGGTATGAGACCCTCTTTATTTTAGTGCATAGTGTTAGTACCATAATATTTTATATTAAATTCATTCTGTACATTATGCTTTTCATTTACATGTACTTGTAGATGATTCTGGACAGTGGGGACATGGTGGTTTATTCTCAAGTATATGAACACGCTCAATGCAACCAGAGACCTACTATAAGAAAGCAAGTAAAATGAGAGGTACTGTGTAATGATTGTCAGTTACATTATGACACTGATGTGATGATTATAGATTTATCCTTGAGTGATGTGCATGTAATACCAGTTGATGATATCATGAGTAGAGATCAAGGCAGAGATATGGTATGTATGCATGTACATGTACGTATACTGTAGTCATTATACGTTTTATTGTACTATTTTGTTTTAATTAATTTTAGTTGGCACTAATTATTGCCCAGTCAAGGGATTCTAGTGGTGGCCTGTCAGGGATTAAGTTACCTTCTCTCAGTATTGGCTTACAAAGAATCAGTAGCCTAGCATTAAGACTAAATGGTAACACCTAGTAATTGTATGATCTTTCTATTTCCTTGTAATTTTCTCTCTTTTTCTCCCTCTTTCCCTGTCCCAACTGTCTCTTTCTCTCTCTCTCTCTCTCTCCCTTTTTCTTCTTTCCTTTTCTCTTTCTATAGCATGACTTCATTTACCAAGGATAGGTCACTCTACTCCTCATTTCAATTGGTATGGTACTGAGAGATTAATCAGAAAACATTTCTCAAGCAAAGGAATACCAACCTTTATGTATCTCAGAAATGCACAAACCACTTACTACATGTATAAACTATATTGTACATGTACGTGTAGGAAAGCGCCCTTCACAATATTTTTTCTCCTTAATATTATTAAACAGTTATTATTTTCGACGTCATAGGCACCACAAAACTGTACCAAGAGTTAGCCCTGAACTTCGTATTAAAGGTTAGGAGACACCTTCATTAATTTGTCATTATTGTAATCTTTTAGTAGTGGATCCATTACCTGATATATTTACGGATATCAGTGTCTGTTTCTATGGAATTGATCAGAGTACCAGACGCACCCTATCCCGTTATATGATAGCATATCCTAGTTCTACATGTATAGATTTAATGTTATATTAATAATAATGTATAATCCTTAACTTATCCATACTTATAATGGTGATGTAGAGGAGGGCTCCACTGATAAAACAACACACATTATTGTTCCTGGCTTGGAGGGAAACAAGTTACCATGGAATTTATTATTATTATTATTATTATTATTATTGAACTTTACAACACAGAACACAAGGAAGTGAATTAATAATAGTTAGGAGGTAGGGTTCACTGAGTTGAAGGAAAACAGTAAATGATACTGAAGACCATAAGGATAAAAAGATAAATAGTTAATTACAGTATTACAACTACGAAAGTATTACAGTTACGAGAGAAATGAGAAAATGAAGAGAGAGAGAGATTAGAGGAAAGAGAGAGAGAAAAATAAAAATGAAAATGTAAAAAAAAATTACTTATGGTATAAATCAGATTTATGACGATAGATTCCGGCG
>NW_003548343.1:0-9551 GCF_000090795.2 Amphimedon queenslandica | reverse complement strand
ATTTCTTTCTCTTACCTTTTCATCTGTAGTCTGTTTAAGTGCAGTGTAGTCTGTGTAGACTTTGGCAAAGCTGCCGCTACTAATCTTTTTCAGTATTCTGTAGTTGTCCAGTTGTCCAAAGTCTAAGCGGCAAGATTATATTTGCCATAGATATTAGAGTAAATGAAAGGGATAGGAAACCATTCCCTTTCATTTACTCTAATATCTATGGTATTTGCAGCAAATTATTGGTCCCACCTTAATAATGCAAACTCTGCTATAACAATTATTCATAGCAGTACAATATAGGCCTTCCATGAATGCTGGGTGGGTTCACCCATTTATTTTCATTGGACTACAAAGTTGACAAAGACACAACTAACCAAAATAGATGCATTAGCCTCGGGCACAAATGCTTTGAAGCTTGTTCTCTTTATAAAGTTATAATACAAAATTAATAAAATAATCAGTAATATGTATGTATAATATCATAATTAATAATAATGAAAAAGCTTCTATAAATGTTTCAACACTACAAAACTTGCACAGTATGATAATAAAAATAATCCACAGAGAAAGAGAGAGAGAGAGAGAGAGATAACATGACTCACACAAAAGCACACACACAAACAACATAAATATACAAATCACTATTGCTAAAAATAACAAAATAGTTAAAACAAAGGTGTTTTATTCACTCTGGTGCTTTGGGGTGTCAGTGGAGCTGGTACGGGTTCTTCAGAGTCAACAATATCTTGAACACTTTTAGAGCAGACCCTGTTCTTGCTTCCATAAGAGACTGACATACGATTGTCTTGATTGACTGGTACTTCACATACCTCCATCTGTGCTGCCTTTTCAACTACTTCAACCCACCTACGTATAAAAAACAACAATAATAATAATAATGAACTTGTAAGCACATAATGTTTATAAGGATGTGTCTTACGTTTCAAAATCGGCAAGATTTTCTGTTTTGAATGAAAGGTTAAGTTCTTTCATTGCTTGATGATGGATAAGGTTAATTGTCATGGAAGCTTTATCACTAGTCACACGGTAGCCAGGCAGTGGGACTGTTCCATTTGCTTTAATATCCTGTGAACAACAAACATTGATAAAGAACTCATCAATCATCAATGGAATAGTGAAGTCAGGATGTACTCTTATCCTAGCTACCATTAACCCTCCACCATGACTCTAATTAAATTTTGTGTGTTTTATGATATGCATAGCCTTAGCTACTCTTACGTCATCTACCCTACTACTTGGTATGAACACTATACTACAAACAAGGCACACAGAGTACAGCTGAATAAGGTCAACCATGTGACTCACTTCCACCCCATTACCTCATGAGCTTTAAACTTGTACAGTGCCAGGTCTTTGCCTACCACATACCAGCATCTATTCCACTTCTTTCCATCTTGTTCCAGAACATATCCACGAGTAATTGCCTCTTTCTCGTGATCAAGCTATTACAGAGAGAGAGAGAGAGTGATGATAATAACTGTTGAGATGAGAGTCACAATTATGAGATACAAAGTAGATGAAGGAGACATTGCAAACTGCTTTAATATAGCATCATTTGAAGTAGGTAGACAAACCAATAAAGCGTATACACGTACATGTAGCACATTTAGTATAAGATTAAAGCCATGATCACATTCTATGAGTAAAAACTTGCCAACGTCAAAATTTTAAAAATCCATTTTCGTCTCAAAGGTATTATCACAACTCCTAGGTGAATTAGCGTAGCTATTCATACCAGTAATAACTGATTTGGCTGGACTAGCTCTCATTACGGCTAATAGCTACCCCAACACTTTCTCAATAAATAAGCTGTCACAAGCAAACAGATTGGACACATCATCGGATGCAAGAATATGCGAACAGTGAGCTCAATTTAAAAAATTATCATAGAGTAAAATAATACCACAAATGCACTATAAAAACAATACACACACAAGCAAGCACACAAGCATGATGTAACAATGTATAATGAAACAATAATTATAAAATCATGAATAACTTCTTATGAGAGTAAACACTGCTGACCATGTTAGCATTATGAATGATGCATAAAACTCACTATTAAGACTGATGGGATAATAGGACGGGATAACTCAGCAGGTGATTGGACATCACCATCAATCTCATCTCCTCTTCCTTGAGAAGCTAATGAAATAAAACAAGTTAATAAATACTGTGCGTATTATAAGCTACAAAGAACATGCATGCACATATTAAGGTCTAATAGTATTATCAAAAGTAGATCTACTCTTACATGTACATGTACGTGTACATGTGCATGTAGATTTTGTGTTTGTGTATCTTTAGATGAACAAACTGTTTTTGTTTCATTATAAGCTAGTCTGCATTATTGTTCACATAAGCACGCTCTGTTTATAGGCTCAGAGCCAAACTCACAGTGCTGCCTTATTTGATGATGGTTGCAAACAGAGCAGATTCGCTCTTCTTTGTTCATGTAAGCAAGGTAAGCTTTGAATGGAGAGCAGTTACCACACACAACCTAAGGATAAGAAATAATAATTATAATGAAATTGGAGACAATACATGAATGGAAAAAAGAGAAAGAATAAAATAAAAAACAAGAGATAACAATAACAAGAAAGAACAGGAGTAGAAAATTTGCAATGAGAAAGAATGTATAGTAACAAATAACTATTGTATATACTGTATAGCGGGTAATTTTGGAGGGGATTAAATTTGGCAAATTTGGCGTTTTGATAGCCATTTTCCAAAATAAAAATCCGCCATTTTGAGCCATTATACGCATGCTCAATGGCACGTGGCCACAAATTCGCCAAATTAAAATCTGCCAATCACGAAAATTTAGCCCCTTAAAATTTACCCGCTATACGGTACTCACTCTGCCGCAAGCCCGGCAATGGTGTCTTCTAAATATAAATGTGAACTCTTCGGAGCATATCTGACACATGCTCACACTTTGATCAGGTACCAGTATGGGGGCAAAGCTACCAAAACCTGACCTGTCCAGTGTTGACAATTGCTAAAAGGAAAGTAGTGATAAAAAGACAGTGGTGTACACTACAGTGTAAGTGATTTTATCAGGTGGTCATTTCATTTACCGATTAATTACTATACAAGGCATTGCTGAGGGAATATTATTGATACAATGGGACGAGAAGAAATCTCTAATGTTATTAATGAGATAATCTGCCAGCCATGACAAAAGGTACATCGTATATTGTCATTGCTATGACAATAAATAATAAACAGGTTTGCCTTGTACAACAACAGATATAGAAAGTACATGTATCATTGCAGGATGAATCGTCATCAATGGGTAAAAAATTAATGACTAGGATTCAATTTTAAGGAATAGTGATCGACAATTAGGGTACATGTAATTCATGATATTTTCAAATGCACAATGATTTTGGTAAACAACAATTGGGGTTATGACCACTAACTGTAGTACTAGAATAGCCCATTAAACTTTGATCTTTACAATAGAACAAGCCCAACATTCCAACTAAAGGAGGGAGCTAACTAATAACACACATGTGTACTACACTCCCCCTACAATTAAAAAAATTCGTAAAAAGTCCAATTTCATCGGAATCAGCTCAAACAGTCTACCTACATGTACATCTACATGCAAACACATGACACGTGCTGTGTACATGCACACAGGTCAACAAAATGACATACTTCTCCTCTTTTCAAGGATTTCATCTTTTCCTCTTCATTCCTAATAGCCCCTGCCAGGGTGGTCATCCATTCGACCATTTCCTCTTCTGACCTAAACAAGCATAATAATAGAGGCAGTATAATAGTGATGCATAATGAGTAATTGTAACTAAAAAAAGTATAATTGCAGTAGCGTTCAGGACCAAAACTACATGTACATGTACATATGTCATGTGGTCAAATGAAAACAAGGCATGCATATAAGGAATATCTACAATTACGCTGGTTAAGGATAATTATGTACCAGTCTAACTGGCATTCATTGATTTCAATAGCCATGGCAACAGACCTACTTGTGGGCAAACTACCGTACAGCAGGAAATATTTGCGGGGAATTAAATTTTGCGAGTTTGCGATTCCATTTAAAGCGCAAAATTTAAATCCGCAAAATAATGAATTCATGCATGACCACAGTAGCTATGCTACAATAATTGTCAAAACCGCAAATATTTAATCCGCAAACCAGGTTATTTTTAAGGATTCGCAAAATTTTTCTCCGCAAAATTAACCAGCTGTATGGTATACCTCAAGCATAACCTTTCATGTGTTGTAGGTGCTTTACAAATTTTATGAGAACTCGTCTTTAATGTACATACACATACACATACCTTGCAGAGAGAATGAAAGCTCTATTGGTACCGAGTAGCTCAAAGGAGAAAGGGACAAGAGAGACTTTGGGTACTTCTACTCTTACGGAACAGAGTTTCATCTCATTCTTGAATTTGTATGTTGACGGGCCGGTTGGTTCAGTATGCAACAATATGTCTGAGAACTGGAAGAAAACAGAAAAAAAGATAAACGCAATGAAATATATAATAGGAACAATAAATAAAGGGGGATAAAGGATAAAAGACTAAGAAAACAGGTGTGAGCGAATGAGAAAAGGCGGGATTAAGAAGGAAAAGCACGAGTATTTTTGTTGCGTAGAATTTCTAACCAAAAAAAACATCCGTGGAGTTTGAGTCTTTCTCGATGACTTCTGGAGCATCCCTTTTTTAATGAATCTCTAAATGACACGGCAGATTTCAAAGGATGTTATATTCATTGTCAGGACAATAAAGTAGCAATAAATATATTTATGGCAGTACGCTCAGCAGAAAACATGATCTGAAAGGTCATACTAGCACAATAAAGTACATGTACTGTGTATGACCACTGACCTCTCACTGTTTGATAACTGATCATGCAAAATTTGGAAACTACATAAAGCTCTAATTTGATCAATCACACAAATATATTGTAAACAGACATAAATGAACATCATCATACTTATATATTAAACATAGTGCATATTGCATAACTCATGAACATATCTAGTGTGATCCAGTGAATATACTCACCAGTCACCACAAATGTATAATATAGCCAATGGACAATACAATTTATGTATCCAACTAATACAACAATCCATACAAGATTGGGATCTCATTCCATCATGATGACACAAAACACAATAACTGCAAGTATATACACTTACTCTGTGAGCCAATAAAAGTGTCCCTTTATAACCTGTGATGGTTCTTTCTATTGCGAGGATTTCGTTTGAGTTTTCCTAAAAATAAGGATAAAAAAAAACAATAGAGGTGATATTAATAAAAATCATACGTGGATTGTATAATTATAAGGATAGTAGGTAGAGTAGATAGAGCGTATGATTCCCAAGAAAGAAAATAGCATAAACTACTAATAGAGAAGCTGACTTTGATAGTAAAAAATAATAATAATTTTGATTGCTTAAACGCCACCAAGAGTACAAAATGATAAAGACATACCATATAAGTGGGTTTTTTCAAGGGAATTATACTTCACGAAATCTGCTAAAATTCTAATTTGCAGATTTTAATTTCGCGAATCAGGAGGGAATCTGTAAAATTCGCAAAATTTGCAACTTAAAAAAACCCACTTATACGGTACTCTTAATTGGGAATAATTCTTTTAAGGGATCAAGAAGCCAGGTGTCCCTGACCCAGTGCCATTAGTGTTAAGGCCTTTTCACACTGGTCAAAGTAATGTGCATTGATGGGCATTAATCGTGTTCACACTAGAGTGGTTTTCAATTAATGCATCAATGCGCATCACTGACTTCACCTCCATGGATCCAGAGGTGGATTGATGTGAAGTGATGTGCTTCGATCAATGTAAACCAATGGCAACAAGAACACAAAATGATACATAGTTCAGCTGCTAGTGTGAACACGATCAATGCGCATTATTTCAGCTGTATCAACAAAGCGCATTTCAAAGCGCTTTGAAAATTGTGCGTGTGAAAAGGCCTTTACTTTATAGTGGAGACAGACAACCTTATAGTGGTCATGTTGGATTATATCAGACACTCTCTGACAGACAGAGTGGCACCTTCATGTACAATGTACTGTACCACCACCACTTAGGCTAATATCAACAGATACAATATGACTGTATGCAAGGAGAACTAATGAAGGAATTGGTAGACACCAACATCACTCAGACAATAGATATATCATACTATTATTATTATTATTATTATTATACACATGCTAACAAATAAGGATTTCGTTTCATACAAAGTTATGCTTCAAGTCATCAGGGAATAGACCAGGACTGTTAATTATTATACGACACATTCTCCTGAGCATTAATCACGAGACAACAAGCAGCTAGTCATACTAGAGAGAAATGGCATTTTGGTAGTTTACAAAAATTGAAAAGGAGAGAATTCTCCATTTTAATATTTTCTGATGCATATACATGTTCTTATGTTGTATATAAAGTTTGGACTCATTCTGATCAAAATTAAATTTTTTAATGAATTTTTAAAGTTGCTCCAAATGCCATATGTACTGTATTCTAGTGCTTGTCAGCTCATGAAGCTCATACCGTTTAGCTCACTTAGCAAACTTATTTGGAAACCCTGGTCTGATGTATAAGTACATGCACACAATGAGACCTACCACACGTAAGTTACAGATGCACAAAGGAATGTCAAGTTCTAAGTTCTCTTGCTGTTAGAATTAGAAAGCATAAAAGTTTGTCTCATGTGTAAGCCGCCATTTTGTTTACTATGGCCACAGCAACCTACGTAAAGGAGCGTGGGTGGGTGGTTGTTAAGGCTTTTTGTTATTTCTCCAATACAACATGCATAGAAGAAATGTAAAGGTGGGCATCCACTATACAGCATTGTTGCTTGCAACTTGTGGTCAAACCTCTAATGTGGTTGGGCAACATGTTGCATGAAGTAGAGAGAGTCTCAACTTCGTGCAACATCTTGCACAACCACATCAAAGGTATCTACTGGAAACAAAGTTGCATAGTGGATGCCTACCATAACGTGTGGACATACAAATCTTACCAATTCCTTAATCATGTTATTAGTTCTATCTGCAGCTTCACCAATAATCTCAAGAGCCTCTATACAACAAAACAGTACAGCAGATAATGCTAATAGCATGTGGTAGGGAATTAAATATAGACACTATAACATAAGTGGGATAATATTTACTCAGTGCATGCCATCAAGATAATGAGACAAAACAATTAGGGTAGAACATGATCAAAAAAACTGAATAACTGATATAATATCAACAGTGATGGAGAACAGGCTTTTTGCTGCAATCAGTAAATATTGGATGGACTTCAACAGCAGTAATTGCTGCTCTTGAAGCTAGTCCAATATTTAATTTGTTGCTTTTAAAGTTCATTCAATATTTACTAAAACCAATAGGATATGATAGATGGAGATGAACACTGCATGTTATTACATACTTGTTGCTGATGAACGTTCTTCTGAATCATCTGGTAAATTCTTTAAATAAGCTACATAATGTAATCAAGATGAAAAACAAAGAGAGAAGAAAGGAAGAAGAAAGGAAAAATAATGAAATAGAAAAATGCTTCTCTTTTCTTTTTCTTTCTTTCTTTCTCCCTCTCTCTCCTCTCAGTGCTTATAGTAGTAAAAAAATGAAGTAAAATGTTATACAGAATAAAGAAAGGACTAGAGACCTTCCAGTAGCAGCTTGTATCTTGGTATTCTTTGAATTGGCTCTAACATGTAATGAGCAACGCCTAAACCGGTCCCAAGATTTCTCTAATCAACAAAACGAAAACAAATATCATTTCCCGATAAATTAAAAAACAAAAACACACAAAGCATAATTGTACAACATTAGATTATAGTCAGGTAAAATGAGGCAATTTGATTGGTCAAATGAGGTAATCTAAGTAGCTTAGTTACCTCTTAATAACTTCTTAGATTACTTGTTAATAACCATTATTTATAATAATAAAATTGTTATTTTTATTGAATATTTACAGTCAAATTTGTGCAGTTACTGAAAGCAATTCATGGTTCACCGTCCATCGACATTAAAAATTTTGTTTGTTGAGTATTTTGAATGTTCGCTAAACTATCTGATATCTCAATCATTTGTTCAGCTGTGATATCCTCTTGTAGCTTCTCACTCCATTGATGCTGTGGTGACCAGTGCGTTGCAGTTGCTTGTAAAGAATGATTAGTTTTGACTCCTTTTATTCCTCCCATTTCAAACATTGTTTTTGTCATTATACCATTTTTTTGTTGTTTTGTTCATTATAGATCCACACACCATATGGTATAGAGTATTAGGAACATAAGTTCAGTGCCGTCTTCAGTTTTTCCTCACTTCCAGGACAAACATTTCCATAGATTTTGCTAGCTCTTTGCGACTGAGAGACATGATAAACGGAGTTTCATCAAGTTGTAGCTTCCATCTACACCAAGTATATATTCCATTGGTTTATGCACCAATAATTGTTTCTGCCCTCGTTTTTCGCCCGGCGGTTACCGATGCCAGCACTCCTTGCTGGTTTGCGATAGCATATCTTTATCCTTGTGCTGTTTGCTGCAGAGCTCTAACAGGACAGGCTAGTATTGTAGAAGACATTGCCCAGTGATATCTTTGTCGGACCTAGCTAGTTTTGATTTGAAACTGTCTTGTGCTGTCGCTACGGCGTCTCCCAAGGTAAAATCACTGACCAATAGCTTTTCAGAAGATGGAAAAGACTGGTTAGCAACAGCATTATCCTTGTTGGTAACGAGCCCACTGCCTCACAGTACCTGACTATAATCTAAAGAGCCTAGACAACGCATTTTCGGTTTCTACATGATTTAGATTACTTTGGAAACATTAATTAACCTCGGGCTATGCCCTCGGTTAATTAAATTTGTTTCCTTGGTAATCTAAATCACGTAGAAACCTCAAATACGTTGTCTAACCTATATTTAGAACACAGGCACAGCATGAGAGCACTGTAGGAGAATGATTCAATGAAAGCTGCTGCTTTACAAACAAAATGGGGACAGACACTTCCATAGCAGTGCCATTGACACAAAATGAAGGAATAACTAGTAGATGTTGACACAAGTCTATCAGTGATTTATCATTCTTCAACCTTATGTTGACAGATTACTTGATCCTTTGTAAATAATGTATCTGAACATACTAACCATCAACACTAATAATCTATGTGCATATAATGCAAGAAACACATACAGTATAGGCTCTTTATTACTTAAAGCGAATTGAGATGATGGATTAGTAATGTATACATTTTAACTCACTTCAAATTCTTTTACAACTACATCAAGCTTCTTTTCTTTCGCCATAGTTACAGTGAGTTTTTTCATAGCATCTTCAAAACCAGCAGTATATCTTGAATATAGCTACATGTCATTATTAAAAAATACATTCAATCATTATTCATAATACTGTATAACGCTTTAATTTGGCGGAGTTTTATTTTGGCGATTGGCGGTTTGCAAGGTGAATCGCCAATATTAAAACCGCCAATCATTAATGCGCATGCTCAGTAATGCACGTGTA
>NW_003548306.1:0-9701 GCF_000090795.2 Amphimedon queenslandica | reverse complement strand
TGATGGCATTAGCATCACTCATGGGTCTCCTCGTCAACATGTCTGGACACTAATGGCTACTGGAGCTGAGATTTTCGGTAGTGGAGGTCACTATAATTGTCCTTGTACTAATGGCAGCATTCAAGTTCCTCAATCCTTTATTGGTAGTCATTATTTTTGTGAAGGTGCAGGAGGAAACTGGAACGATCTACTATGGGATGGTAAAGACTGTTCTTCTGATGAAGCACTTTGTTGCTCTGCTCCAGGACTGCCATGGTTTCACAGAGACTATGGTAACACTACCACTACTGACTATATTGAGTTGAGGGTCTGTGCTGATCAAAGTACATGGGATGAAGATGTTCCTGTTAGCTTTTATGAGATTTACACCAGGTAGAAAACAGCAGCTTTAGTATTGTAGTTATAGCTACAAACAATTTGTTGACATAATTCAGAATAGATTCTGTTAGTTATTACGAAATTTATGTTCAGTAGTGTGTGTGTGTGTGTGAGTTAAATTTTCATTTAGTTTCATTATAGGTTTTGAATTGTGACAGTAGCAGTAGTCTTCTTTATATACTGTATGTTACTATCAAATTTGATTAAGAGAACGCAAGGCATGTATACTGTTGCCACTAGGAGTAGTTTCTTACTCTATAGCCAGTTCCAACTATAGTAAATAATTATTCATAGCTATAGTTGCCCTGGCAACTACAACTACTCCTCGTCAACATACCTAGTCACTAATAGCTGGCATTAGTGAATCAGGCTCTGCATCAAACTCTTGCCCATCTAATAACAGTAGTACAATATCAGTGCAGTATTAGTAATGGTAATAACTATACTTCTGTGAATCAGGCAGTGCTGCCTCCCCATCAATTACTTCGTAAACATTTGATCCACTCTGGGATGGTCAAGGTTGTGGTTCTCTTGAATCACCTTGTTGTAATGTTCCTGGTATCCCATGGTTTCACAGAGGCTATGGTAACACTACCACTACTGACTACATTAAGTTGAGGGTCTGTGCTAGACTAGTCTTAGTTCTGATTTTAAAAACAGTCCTATCAACAATATTGATATATGTCAAATACCTAATTGATTATAGTAGTATAGTGATAATTAATAACATATTGTGTGATTTGCCATTTGTTGGTATAATGCTTTTGTTTTATAATTTGAAGGGTCAATGGCATGCAGTTAGTATGATATTATGATAATTCTTTCTGTCATTAACTATTCAAAAATATTTTCATGCAATTCATATCACTGTAGCAATAACAGTTACTAATGTCATGGAGCATGATCTCATAGTGAAATGAGAGATATTATTTGTGTAGTAACAAATTTACACGATGCATCAAAGACCGATGGAGCATGGCCTCGTAATTTAAGTATCCAGCCATCATTCCTATCCATATACAATACCCACTCATGGCATCTACCAAATAAGTGATTATTAGTTTTAGGTCATTACTTTAATTAAAATAGTTGCAATAACTACTCATACCATTAACAAGTGTATAGTCATGCATTAGAATATGAACTTAATAAAATCAGTTTATTAATGATGGTTAATGAGTCAGAACATTATACGGTAGTTCAGCAATAGTCATCATCTTGTTATCAAGCAATGGAAGGAGCTAAGCAGAGTGAGGTCTATCAGAGCCTCAACCGTGACAATATCAGCAAGGATGGAGCATATGAGCTATGTCAAGTGACAGCTACTGAAGAAAGTGAAGTCAAAGAGAGGAGAGCCAAACTACCTGAGAAGATAAAGAAATTGAAGAACATGGAGCTAAAGTGGAATAAACCAGTCATTATATTCATCATTGTATTACTGTTGCTGATAGTGGTACTGCAGGTTGTATTCTTCTGCTTGTTAGTGGCTCATATGACCACAAGTGGTAAAACGTGTACATGTACTTCTGGAGCTACCAATGGTGGTGATCAGTAAGCAATGGATAGGAAAACTGGACTGGACCAATAGACTGGACTACTTCTTTAATATTAAAATAATTATCATAATTACATGATTTATAAAGAACTTAAAAACAAACATAAGCTAACACCTACATCCTAGTGCTATAGGAGGAAACTTTTAATTGGTGGTGTTTAATATCTGAGATTCTGATGCATTTATTGTTTTCATATTACTAATTTTGCGACTATATATCATTGAACATGCTCAAAATAGAATTGTCAATTGCCAAAATAAACTCACATGTACCTAACACAAGCAGTACTGTTTATAAATACTTTATATTGTCATGATTCCTATTTATGTGGATGGGAAAAATTACATTTTAGTATTAAATTAGATTGCAATAGCTACAGTGCATTAGCAAGTATATATAAAGTCAATCTACTAGTACTAGTGATAGTTAATTAGTCTGAACATTATTTAGTGATCAGTGAATTAAGTGAGTTTGTACAAATACGGGTCCAGGCATGGGGCCAAGCACTTGGTGCTTGTACTTAAGTACAAATAAGCACAGCTTTCTAAGTACTTAATGCTGCTTACAAGTACCTTTTCAATATAATCTATGTGCTTTGTACTTGTACTTAATTACTTTTACAAATTTACAAAAGTGCTTTTAAGCACAGCAAAAATTACACACGAATAGTGTACATGTACATGTACACCTACATCTACATGGTACATCTACATGGTACATCTATATGTTGATGTCATGTACACGTACCACTACATGTACATGTACATGTACATGTACATGTAGTGGTACAGTAGTATACAAGTTTAGTAGCACATTGTGTGATCGTGTGTTAGCTTGAAGAACAGTAATGGCATCACCATTAGTGGTATCACTCCAAAGCTCTCTCTGCTGTTTCATTTATTATGAACAATTCACAGAGTTAGTGTTTATTTGATGCAATAGTAAATTAACTATAATTGTAATTTTACTTTATTTTTACACTTATTGAATATCTAGTACTTATTAATGTAATTAAGCACTCTGAAAAATGCTTGTTCTTGTACTTAAGCACTTATTTTAAAGCTATAGATTGTGCTTGTGCTGGTACTTCTAACACATTTAAGTGCTTGTGTTTGTGTTTAAGCACATTTCCTAGTGCTTGACCCCATGTCTGTACGGGTCATTCGTCTAACTATTTTTAAAGTTAAATAACTTGATCTTCATGATAGGGGGTAGAGCCCCTTCCAGTAATGTTTTACATTCTTCTAGTAGTTTATTAATAGTTGTCATTTTATCAAGCAATGGAAGGAGAGCAGAGTCAAGTCTATTTTGTATCACCATTTTACCATTTTGCAACCATTTTACACAATTCATCAAAAACCAATGGAGCATGGCCTCATAATTTAAGTATCCAGCCATCATTCTTATCCATACACAATAACCACTCATGACATTCTACCAAATAAGTGATTATTAGTTTTAGGTCATTACTTTAATTGTCATAGTTGCAATAACTACTCATACCATTAACAAGTGTATAGTCATGTATTAGAATATGAACTTAATAAAATCAGTTTATTAATGATAGTTAATGAGTCAGAAGATTATAGTTTAGCAATAGTCGTCATCTTCTTATCAAGCAATGGAAGAAAGGCAGAGTCAAGCCTATGAGAGTCTGAACCGTGAGACTATCAACAAGGACAATTCATATGAGCAGTGTCAGGTGACAGCTACTGAAGGAAGAAAACCAGAAGAGCCGACCAAGAATATAGAGCAAAGGAAGAAGAAGGAGCTAACATGGAATAAACCAATCATTATCGTCATCATTATTGTATTACTGTCACTAATAGTAATATTTCAGGTTATCATCTTTTGCTTGTTAGTAGCTCAAATGTCCACAAGAAATGCAGCATGTACTACTGGAGCTACTGCTCAATGGGCCAATAATATAGTCGATAAAGTTAACAGCAATGTAACAGGGAGCCTTCCTGACTTCAATGAATGGGCTAATGGTGTATCACAAAATACCCTTCAACTATTTCAGAACAATACCAACTTTACTCAACTCGACGAACAAATCTTACAAACTACAAGAGATTCTGCACAAAGGCTCATTAACATTGTCAATACTCTCTCTAATCTACAAGACACCAGTACCTCTACTGCTGGAGTGGTTGATGATATACTACTAATAGTATTACAACGGTTAGTACTACAAGAAAATGAATCATTCACCTCATGTAAGGAATTAAAAGGCCAATACCCAATCAGTCCATCAGGTTATTATATACTGGCATCAAATAATGGTTCAGATGATTATACTGCTTACTGTAATATGGGAACATTGTGTGGTTCAGGAGGAGGATGGACAAGACTAGCATATCTGGATATGACTGATGCTACACAGAACTGTCCTTCTGGGTTTAGACTGTACCAGTCAGGAGGAGTTAGAGCTTGTGGTAGAAATATCACTGGTGCTGGGTGTGTATCAGTTCAGTTCCCATCTAATGGTATCAGTTATTCTCAGATATGTGGTAGAGTAATAGGATATCAATATGCAAGACCAGATGCAGTACACAGTAACATTGGTTCGAATCATAACAATATCAATTCTTATTATGTTGATGGCATTAGCATCACTCATGGGTCTCCTCGTCAACATGTCTGGACACTAATGGCTACTGGAGCTGAGATTTTCGGTAGTGGAGGTCACTATAATTGTCCTTGTACTAATGGCAGCATTCAAGTTCCTCAATCCTTTATTGGTAGTCATTATTTTTGTGAAGGTGCAGGAGGAAACTGGAACGATCTACTATGGGATGGTAAAGACTGTTCTTCTGATGAAGCACTTTGTTGCTCTGCTCCAGGACTGCCATGGTTTCACAGAGACTATGGTAACACTACCACTACTGACTATATTGAGTTGAGGGTCTGTGCTGATCAAAGTACATGGGATGAAGATGTTCCTGTTAGCTTTTATGAGATTTACATCAAGTAGAAAACAGCAGCTTTAGTATCGTAGTTATAGCTACAAACAATTTGTTGACATAATTCAGAATAGATTCTGTTAGTTATTACGAAATTTATGTTTAGTAGTGTGTGTGTGTGTGTGAGTGCATGTGTGAGTTAAATTTTCATTCAGTTTCATTATAAGTTTTGAATTGTGACAGTAGCAGTAGTCTACTTTATATACTGTTTGTTACTATCAAATTTGATTAAGAGAACGCAAGGCATGTATACTGTTGCCACTAGGAGTAGTTTTTTACTCTATAGCCAATTCCAACTATAGTAAATAAATTATTCATAGCTATAGTTGCCCTGGTAACTACAACTACTCCTCGTCAACATACCTAGTCACTAATAGCTGGCATTAGTGAATCAGGCTCTGCATCAAACTCTTGCCCATCTAATAACAGTAGTACAATATCAGTGCAGTATTAGTAATGGTAATAACTATACTTCTGTGAATCAGGCAGTGCTGCCTCCCCATCAATTACTTCGTAAACATTTGATCCACTCTAGGATGGTCAAGGTTGTGGTTCTCTTGAATCACCTTGTTGTAATGTTCCTGGTATCCCATGGTTTCAGAGATACTGTGGTAGCACTACCACTACTGACTACATTAAGTTGAGGGTCTGTGCTAGACTAGTCTTAGTTCTGATTTTAAAAACAGTCCTATCAACAATATTGCTACATGTCAAATAACTAATTGATTATAGCAGTATAGTGATACTTAATAACATAGTGTGTGATTTGCCATTTGTTGGTATAATGCTTTTGTTTTATAATTTGAAGGGTCAATGGCATGCAGTTAGTATGATATTATGATAATTCTTTCTGTCATTAACTATTCAAAAATATTTTCATGCAATTCGTATCACTGTAGCAATAACAGTTACTAATATCATGGAGCATGATCTCATAGTGAAATGAGAGATATTATTATTGCAGTAACAGATTTACACGATGCATCAAAGACCAATGGAGCATGGCCTCGCAGTTTAAGTATCCAGCCATCATTCTTATCCATATGCCATACCCACTTGTGACATCTACCAAATAAGTGATTATTAGTTTTAGGTCATTACTTTAATTAAAATAGTTGCAATAACTACTCATACCATTAACAAGTGTTAGTCATGTATTAGAATATGAACTTAATAAAATCAGTTTATTAATGATGGTTAATGACTCTGAACATTATAGTTTAACAATAGTCGTCATCTTCTTATCAAGCAATGGAAGGAGCTGAGCAGAGTCAAACCTATCAGAGCCTGAACAGTGACAATATCAACAAAGATGGAGCATATGAGCTGTGTCAAGTGACAGCTACTGAAGAAAGTGGAGTCAAAGAGAGGAGAGCCAAACTACCTGAGAAAATGAAGAAATTGAAGAACATGGAGCTAAAGTGGAATAAACCAGTCATTATATTCATCATTGTATTACTGTTGCTGATAGTGATACTGCAGGTTGTATTCTTCTGCTTGTTAGTGGCTCATATGACCACAAGTGGTAAAACGTGTACATGTACTTCTAGAGCTGCCAATGGTGGTGATCAGTAATCAATGGATAGGAAAACTGGACTGGACCAATAGATTGGACTACTTCTTTAATATTAAAATAATTATCATAATTACATGATTTATAATGAACTTAAACACGTAAACTAACACCCACACTACAAAACCTTCAATCCAAACATCGAAACCTAAAACAGAAGCCACATGGATGGTCAAGGTTGTGGTTCTCTTGAATCACCTTGTTGTAATGTTCCTGGTATCCCATGGTTTCACAGAGACTATAGTAGCACTACCACTACTGACTATATTGAGTTGAGGGTCTGTGGTAACCTAAACAATCGCTATATGAAGATAGTCCTGTTAGTTATTATGAGATTTATGTTAAGTAGTGAAGTGTGTGACTGTGTGTTTGTGCTTAAAATTTTCACTTTAATTTTGACAATGTAATGTTACAATAGCTTCCCGTGCATTAAAAAGTACATAGTCACACCGAATAAAAAATCAGTCAATTAATGGTAGTTATTATAAACATAATTAATAAATTTAACTCGTGCACAATCATCATCTGCTGATCAAGCAATGGAAGGAGAGCAGAGTCAGGTCTATGAGAATCTAAACCGTGAATCTATCAATGAGAACCATGTATATGAGCTGTGTCAAGTTTTAGCTAATGAAGAGAGAAGACCAAAAGAGCCTAAGAATATAAAGAAAAGGAAGAACAAGTGGAATAAACCAATCATCCACACAGTATTAGTACTGTCACTGATAGTAATACTACTGATAGTCATCCTTTGCTTGTTACTGGCTCATATGTCCACAAGAGATACAACATGTACATGTACTACTGGGGCTACTACTGGAGCTATTGCTGGTAGCAATGAATATCCTAACTTCACTCAATGGGCTAATGATATAGTGTCTAGAGTTAACCAGAGCCTTCCTGACTTCAATGAATGGTCTAATGGTGTATCGCAAAATACCCTTCAACTATTTCAGAACAATACCAACTTTGCTGAACTTGATAAACAAATCTTACAAACTACAAGAGATTCTGCACAAAAGCTCATTAACATTGTCAATACTCTCTCTAATCTACAAGACACCAGTACCTCTACTGCTGGAGTGGCTGATGATATACTACTAATAGCACAAGAACTATTAGTACTACACAATAAATCGGCTACTTTACCTACCTCTTGTAAAGAGATTAAGGAGAGACAACCATTCAGTCCATCAGGTGTGTATCTACTGGCATCTACTACAATTGGAGGATCTACTTATACTGCTTACTGTAATATGGAGGAGCTGTGTGGTTTAGGAGGAGGATGGGCAAGACTAGCATATCTGGATATGACTGATGCTACACAGAACTGTCCTTCTGGGTTTAGACTGTACCAGTCAGAAGGAGTTAGAGCTTGTGGTAGGACTAACAGTAGTGGTGGCTGTGTATCAGTTCAGTTCCCATCTAATGGTATCAGTTATTCTCAGATATGTGGTAGAGTAACAGGATATCAATATAGTCACACTGATGGTCTTCATAGTTCAAGTGGTATTAATTCTACTTATCTTGAAGGTGTTAGTATCACTCGTGGGTCTCCTCGTCAACATGTCTGGTCGCTAATTTCTGGTTATAGTGAACTCAGTTCAAGTTCATGTCCATGTAATACTGGTAGTTCAGTATCAGTGCAGTCTTTTATTGGTAATGACTACTTCTGTGAATCAGGGAATCCTAATACTTTCCCATCACAGATTCTCCATACATCTGATCCACTCTGGGATGGTCAAGAATGCAATAGCGATGAATCACCTTGTTGTAATGTTCCTGGTATCCCATGGTTTCACAGAGACTATGGTAGCAATACTACTACTGACTATATTGAGTTGAGGGTCTGTGGAGATTATCATGCTAATGCTGCAGGAGGTGAAGACAGTCCTGTTAGTTATTATGAGATTTATGTTAAGTAGTGAAGTGTGTGTGTGTGACTTAAATTTTCATTCAGTTTGATTAGAAGTTCTGAATTGTGACAGTTATTGTAGTAGTTTATGCTGTTTGTCACTATCAAATTTGATGAGTATATTTACTATTAACAGAATGCAAGGCATTGTATACTGTTGCTACTAGGAGTAATTTCTTATTTTACAGTCAACTCCAATGATAGTAACTATTATAGTTTGAATTAACACTCTAGTTGCCCATGAGTAGCAGGCAAGCAAGGGTATACTACTGCAGTCACTTCCATCAGTGAGTGCAATCATTACTTGTATGCTTTGATAACTGTAAAGTGCACAGTCACCATAAATTAATATCCTAGTACTATAGGAGGAAACTTTAAATTGGCGGTGTTTAATATTTGTGATTCTGATGCATTTTGTTGTTTTTATATTACTAATGTTGTCACTAATATGTGTCATTGAACATGCTCAACATAGAATTGTCAATTGCCAAAGTAAACTCACACCTAATACAAGCAGTACAGTTTATATATTTTTTATATTGTCATGGTCCCTATTTATGTGTATGGGAAAAATTACATTTTAGTATTAAATTAGATTGCAATAGTTAAAGTGCATTAGCAAGTACATATAAAGTCAATCTACTAGTACTAGTGATAGTTAATTAGTCTGAACATTATTTAGTGATCAGTGAATTAAGTGAGTTTGTACAAATACGGGTCATTCGTCTAACTATTTTTAAAATTAAATAACTTAATCTTCATGATAGGGGGCAGAGCCACTTCAAGTAATTTTTGACATTCTTCTAGTAGTTTAGCAATAGTTGTCATTTTATCAAGCAATTGAAGGAGAGCAGAGTCAAGTCTATTTTGTATCACCATTTTACCATTTTGTAACCATTTTACACTCCAGCCATGATTCTTATCCATACACAATACCCACTCATGGCATTACACCAAATAAGTGATTATTAGTTTCAGATCATTACTTAAATTGAAATAGTTGCAATAACTACTCATACCATTAACAAGTCTATAGTCATATGAACTTAATAAAATCAGTTTAATAATGATGGTTAATGACTCTGAACATTATAGTTTAGCACTAGTTGTCATCTTCTTATCAAGCAATGGAAGAAAGGCAGAGTCAAGCCTATGAGAGTCTAAACCGTGAGACTATCAACAAGGACAATTCATATGAGCAGTGTCAAGTGCCAGCTACTGAAGGAAGAAAACCAGAAGAGCCGGCCAAGAATATAGAGCAAAGGAAGAAGAAGGAGCTAATGTGGAATAACCAATCATTATCATCATCGTTA